>NC_054372.1:190222153-190277153 GCF_017654675.1 Xenopus laevis
CTCATGTTCCCTGGCTGGCTGCCCCCTCGTGTTATTTAGAAGCAGCAAAAAAAAACGTCATGATAATAAAAATGTTATTGGGAAAAAAAACTGCAGTTCTTGCACATGTTGGAAAATATGAAAACGACTTTGCTTTGAGATGACTTCATGAGCCCTTGTAATTCCAGAACAATAGAACAAATTCAGCTTTTGACCACTAGAGGGAGGACATCACTTCACAAAACCAACAGTATCCCCCCCTATCAATCAATAACTTGCTCAGTAATTTTATCAGGGGTCTGCAAGGCAAAAACTCACACTAAAAGTGAACTCCAGAGCTTTCTTTAAAATAGGAGGCAACAAATAACAGATACTACTGCACGTAAGCACAAAACCCAGAATAAATAGTGCACAGAAATCAGGGACCAGGTCCAACCTTCTAAACTCACAACAGAGACATGAAATAAAACCCAAATTAACCAGTTTAGCAGTAAAGTAGTCATCATATCCACTACATTCGCTGATACTTATCTTTTGTTGGTTTCCTAATTAATAGCAACAAGCTGCACTTAATGGCAGCCACAGTGTATTCCCATTGAGTAGGACAAGTTGGGGGTCTCCAGTGATGGTTTGTAAGCAAGTGGGACGATTTAATGAGACTGGGGGAGATTCTCTGACTCACCTGCAAGCCGAAGAGCTGACATTCTTTGGAACTCGGGTTCTTGCAGCCATTTCCACATCCTCCTGAAGGTCTCCCTGCCAGATTTGAGTTTACTCCAAGGTTTGGGGTTCCTCAGCAGGTCAGAGAGAGTCCCCTGGGAGCGGCACAGTACCCGTTGGGCAAAGATCGCCTGTGGGATGCTGTATCGCTTGAGCTCGGCAGTGATCCTTTGGGCAACTTCTTTGGTATTAATTTCTTCCAACTGGCCAGAGCTGTTGATCTGACAGCCAGAGGAGGAAGAGGGTGGCCTATCACAGCTGGAGGCTAACACTGGCCCATGGGACTGAGCATGACCTGGGTGACTGGGGTGGTGCATCCCGTTGAGGTGGGACATCATGGCAGAAGGTGGGGTGCCAAGACCCCTAGAGAGGTGCTGATCCCCTCTTGCCAACATGGTGTGGGCATCAAAGTTTGGGCTGAGCATTTTGTCATGAGCAGGGGGTCCATAGTTATGGAGGCTTTGGTGGGTGTTGTGGATGGAGCCCAAACCGTTCCCCAGAGGGGACAAGCTCTGGCCCATGGCCGTCATGTCCTTGTAGGGGCTGTAGAGATTGTTCATGGCTGGTAAACCCCTCTCATCCCTCATCAGGGTGAAACTACCACTCACATTGCCAGTCAGGCGCTGGTGGTGATGATGAGGGTGATGAGGATGATGATGGTGGTGGAATTTGTCGGACACAGTAGAGATGGGTGGAAGAGATTGGAGTGGAGTTAAGGTGGTGTAGGTGCTGCTCATGCCCATGCCCGGGGGAGAGGAGTCACAGGACATGCCCATGGTATGGTGGAGAGGGATGGACAACTCAGGCCGGTACTCGCCAGACCCGTCAAGGATGGAAGCCATACTGGAGACCATGGCGGATCTGGAGGATGGAGGGGTCAGGTCCTGGTGGAGCCTCAGAGATGTAACGCTCCTGTGATGGTGAGGGCTGTGGCTAGTGATCAGCTCGTGCTCATGGCTCGTCCCACCGTGTAAACTGGCCAGACTGTCCATTGTCATCTCCGGATTCATGGCGCAGGCACCCAGCTCTTTGGTGAGGCATCTAAAGGCGTTGTACGAAGTCTTCATTCACTCTTACTCCTCATTCACTCCTCATTTACTCCTCATTCAGTCCATGTGCGGGAGACTGGGGGCAGGTGAGAAGCTGCAGGATTTAAGGCCTCTGGGTGTCTGACAGGGGGTGAGTGGGTGTCTGACAGGGGGTGAGTGAGGGTGAGTGGGTGTGAGGGTGAGTGCTGAGTGCGTGTCTGGGGGCAGGGGGTGTGAGTGGATGTTCTGATCACCGATCCCTAGTGCTGCTGCTTCTCCTCTCCATGTCCGACCCCTCTACTCCTCTGGCGTCTTCTGCTCATGAACACGGAGCTGTCCAGAATGGGATTTGCTGAACGCGCAGCCTAACTCGCTCTCCAGGAGAAGGGGAGGCGGTCGCACGGGGCTTGGCAGACAGACGCAGCAGCCAGTCGCAACTGTCAGATGTCCGGTGACAGTTGGCAGTGAGAGCCCAGCAGCCAATCAGGGGCAGCGAGGCGGGGTTGATACAGTTAAGTTTGGTTTGAGCTTCTCCCTACTCACATTGCTCCAGTGTTTGCAGCAACGATTGGGGGGGATAAACCCAAGAATGAATTAGTCTTTATGATTGTGCGACAAAGTGGCCCCGATTTATATACTAATTGATATACTACTGAGCCAAAGCTGCATGTGGGGGGAATTGCTATGACAGTGTGTGTGTCTGTGAGACATTGTTGCAGAGAGAGATTTGTTGCGATTGTCCAGTGTATCCGGTGCCCTTTGTCACCATTGTATGAATATACCGGGCGGAGAATTGATTTAAATGCGTCTATTAGCGCCCAGTCGTTATTAGTATCAGTGGGTTAAAAAATAAATGAGGGGCCCCTTCATTAAGCCACAAATGATATGACTTCTAAAGCTTAATATGTCTCCCTCCAACTGTGGCTGCTGAGCAGTAGCAATCAGGATCCCTGCAGGGGATGCTGGGAAATGTAGTCCAGATACCAGGGGAGTCAGGGAGAGTCGCAGGTTTAGCTTCTGCAGATCAATTGGAAGCTCAGACAACACCTCGCTCTGCTCAGAGGGTCACATTATACAAATGACAAACAAATTAGCGGCCGAAACGTTTGTTCCTATAGATAAAGGGTCTGGCAGAGCCGCACAGTCAGGTGGGAATGGGGAGTTTAGCACAAGAAAGGGCCGGGGAGTCGCAAGGAAAATAGGGACAGGTTGTTATTAAAGGGACAGAGCCTTGAGGAGCAGCTCGGGGTCCTTGTGATGAGCAAGGTTTGGGCGGCTGAGGTTGCGCAGATGTTCCCTTTGTTTAAAGGGCCAGTAATTAAACACACGGAGGACATAAGTCTGAAAAGCGTGACCTATTTTCTTCTGATCAGTTGTCAGAGGAAGAGCAGGGGGTCTCCTTAAGAACAGCCCCCCACCACTTCCAGCTGTTAGAGAAAACTTGCAGAAGGAACAAGGAAAGTAGCAAATGTGTCTTGTTTGGCCCTTGTGTCCCCCCCCCCCCAACAATCTCTGACTCCCACTGGTTATTTGTCAGCCCCTTCACCGCTCTCCAGGGGGGTCTCTGCAATCCCATTTGTTATCATTAGGGGTCCCATATAGAGCTGCTGTTTGGAATAGTGGATATTACACACCCACTTCTACATACACACTCATGCACTCACACACTCACTCCTACATACACACACACACTCTCCTATATACACACTCATGCACTCACACACTCTCTCCTACGCTACATACACACTAACACACTCCCTTACACACTCAGTCTCTCCTATATACACACACACACTTCTACATACACACTCACACACTCCCTTACACACACACTCTCTCCTATATACACACTCATGCACTCACACACTCTCTCCTACGCTACATACACACTAACACACTCCCTTACACACTCAGTCTCTCCTATATACACACACACACTTCTACATACACACTCACACACTCCCTTACACACACACTCTCTCCTATATACACACTCATGCACTCACACACTCTCTCCTACGCTACATACACACTAACACACTCCCTTACACACTCAGTCTCTCCTATATACACACACACACTTCTACATACACACTCACACACTCCCTTACACACTCAGTCTCTCCTATATACACACTCATGCACACTCTCACACTCACACACTCCCTTACACACACTCTCTCCTATATACACACTCATGCACACTCACACACTCCCTTACACACACACTCTCTCCTACATACACACTAACACACTCCCTTACACACTCAGTCTCTCCTATATATACACTCATGCACACTCTCACACTCACACACTCCCTTACACACACTCTCTCCTATATACACACTCATGCACACTCACACACTCCCTTACACACACACTCTCTCTTACATACACACTCATGCACACACCAGCTGTTACACACTGTTACATGCACTCTCACACACTCACTCATTCACTTTTACACACTAACATTCACTTAGCCTTACACTTACGTCTGCACACTCACACACTCTTACACACTTACCCTTTCAGAATATATGGCTACCGTTACACACACACAAATATATCCTTACACAACTACTCTTATATAATGATCCAGCCCCATTACATACACAAACATACAGATATACATGAATATCCATAGGCACATATAGAAATAGACACTACAATAGATGCTATAGTCTTGCTACAAAATAATTATGCTCACACGTTGCACATATATTATAGTGTGTCATTTTCACATGCACATACCAACATACATACACACAAGATAACAGAGATATACATAATATACCAGTGTACAGCTAGAGAAATGTTTGATAAATGGTTAAGGCTCCAGTGAGTATGGAAACGTTGATTTGTAATAATTAAAGTACATATATCATACTTTATAGGCAATAGTGTATATATATATATATATATATATATATATATATATATATATATATATATATATATATATATTATTATTTTTTTATTTATTTTTTAATAGTGGATGTGTATTGAATACTGAGTATTTCAGGGGCATCAGGCCCCTATAAGCCTTTCTGTGGGTCACTGAGCTGAAGGTGCTGAATATATAGAAACTCCAGTAGGTGCAACATTCCAGCTCTGTATCTGCTCCTGTCTCTGCAGACAGATATTAATCATTAGACAAATGCAAGGCTCCTGATGAACAGAGAGCTGCTATTTAAGATAATGAATCCCAGTGCCCTACCTGGATGGTAGAGGGGAGCATTTTATTCCTGGAATTGTGCAGAATTCACCTGGCTGCTGCCTCCTGTCTTTGCCAATCACTGCTAATCTACTATCCCTTGCTTTGCTGCAGGAGCCAGGGGGGGTCACGTGACGGTGGAGTTTAAAGGTGATTGTGAATTCTGATCAATATTCCAAAGCCTTCATTCTATAGTCTATACCTTTAGCAAGGAGCAGTGTTTGCTAACACACTCACATTCACACACACACACACACTGCTAGTGTTAAACAGTCTCTAAACGCTTTATTATTTTATTGCTACCCTCATTAAACAGAAGCCTGGGCTTAAGGACAGCCTTCAAATCATTCAATGCTTTAGATTTCAGTATTGCTGCCTTTATACAATAATAGAACTTGCAGTTATTGTCCCTGGGCCATCTATAAAATCCAGGCATGTGTGCTGTGTCCTTACAAATGGCAATAGAACTACAGTATTCAAATGCAATGTATATATTTATATATTGGAACAAAATCAAGGAGAGCTCTGAAAGGGAACTTTATTGATCTGGAAGCTTGCAATGTAGCCAATGGCCATATAATGACATTAAACATAGACTGTAAAAAAACTCCTATAGAGAACCGCATATATTGCCTATTTTATTGGGGTTTGTTCTAATCTAAGAATTTATTAGCTAAGGGTCGTTTTTAAATATTTTAAAATGAATATAGACTATTTCCCAGATTCCTTTTTATCTTAAAATGTGTTGATATATATAATTTTATCATGGCAATACAGACAATCAAATAAATCAAAAACATTAAAAAAAATGATCAGTGTTGGTAGGTTATTTCCAAGTATTTTATTTTTGTATTTTCCCCAAACCACCTGGCATGTGAATAGAAGGATATTGATTAGAATCTCAGGGCTGCAGACCCCATGCTAATCTATCGCTTGGCTGAAATCAGCTTGTTGTGTGAATTGCATCTGTCTGTACCTCCAGCACCAGGTTCTGCGCAGCCACAAACCGTCCCTAATGGGTCATCTGGGCTCGGGTAAGTTCCTGACTTTATCTTCCTGAACAAGGGCCAGAAAACTTGGGAGTCGGTAATATTTTAGTGGTTAAAATAGGAATGTCTATTGAATGTTAATATCTTCCCCAAAGAGGCCTTAGTATGGAAATCAAGGGAAAATGTGCTATTTTTGTTTAGGGAAATTGGATTGTCAGATACAGGAAAAATATTTAAAATTAGACATTTCAAATAAATAAAGAAAAAAAGAAAGAAAAAAATATTAGAAAAATAATAATTTAATTTAATTCGAGGATCCAAGTTCTACCTTGGGATTTGCACGATTTTCGAAGCATGTAAATATGTCTCTACAAATATACTCCTGGCTTTCTGGTACACAAGTATTATATATTGCAACGACACAGCAGAAAGCGAATACAGAAGAAATAGTGATCATTTCCAGTCCTTACAAGAACCTGTTATTTTAAATATATGCACAATTCCACTAAACATGTATTATTTAGCACAGGGTTCGATATTTCTTTAAGGCATGGAAAATAAACAGTTAAATATATATATATATATATATATATATATATATATATATATATATATATATATATATATATATACATATTTGTAGCACATAAAAAATAACAAACAGTTGAATATATATTCAATAAGACTGCTGTACACACTTTAAAAGGGGATAATGCCCTGGTGCTAACAGAATATACAAAGATTAGAACATGCTGTTGCACTCTAGGGAATTTTGCAATTAAAATTTATATATATATGAAGCACATGCTTTGTAAACAACGAAAAGTCCCTGTGAAATATGAAATATTTTATTTAAAAAAAAAATGTATCAAGAATTCATCAAATATCCTCGTGTGTATATATATATATATATATATATATATATATATATATATATCTATATATATATATATATATCTATATATATATATATATATATATATATATATATATATATACACACATATATATGGGCATATTTGCTGAATTCTTGATATTGAAACTATAGACTTGATGTTAATTATAGGCAGGTTTCGATGGAGCCTGAAATGAAGCAAATGAAACACACAAGGTGAGAGACAGACAACTGGATTGTGCACATTAAATCTAAGCAAATCATTCTTCTTTGGAAATCTAGAATGCAGTGTAAGGTTTGTCGTTCATTTTTATGGCTTACATATTTATATATATATATATATATATATATATATATATATATATATATATATATATATATATATATATATATATATTACTGTTTATTTATTTTTTATTTATGTGCTACAAATATATATATATATATATATATATATATATATATATATATATATATATATATAGATAGATAGATAGATAGATAGATATTTGTAGCACATAAATAAAAAATAAATAAACAGTATATATATATATATTTGTAGCACATTTAACCGTTTCTTTGTTTATATATCAGTAGATGATCGTGGGACATATTGTTACAGTCTAATCTTATCTGGGGACCACTATGTTCTTTCCAGTTTTTACATTTGCTCAAAGTTTACACACTCGGTTTTCTCCTTTTACCCTTTTTTTCTTCTCCTCCCCCTCCCTTGTGCAGGTCGAATATTCTGCAAGAAATATTTGGGGGTCGCTCGAGGAAGCTTAAAACAAATAAATCGATTGTATGATCATAAAGAAATAAATTACGCCAATAAGAATATATTATATATATACATATATATATATAGAACAAAGGAAACTTTGTAAAAATTCTGTTGTCGCATTTTCTATTTGTACCAAGTCAAAATCAGTTAAAACATTAAACTGTTAGATTTTTTTTTATTCCTATACCTTAGAATAAAGGGTAACTCTCCCCCTGGAATCAGGACTCAGGCCACAGGGAACACATTGGCGTGAGGTCTCTTTGTCCCCTTTAAGTTAAGCGTGAAATCTTTTTGTTACTGTCCCTATAGAAAGCTGAAAGTTGCAGTTGATGGAGAGAAAAAAAAAAAGGACACATTTAACTGGATGAATGAGAAGATTTTGTAAAGTTGACCCCTGGAGCTTTTTATTTTTTTATTTGACTTCGGCTCAAACGTTTAAATGTAGAAATTCTTTTCCCTGCATATGAAATGTTTTGCCTGCAAGCCAATCAATAAAGGCTTTGGCTGTCTCATAGGAATTGTATCATTTTAAGCGAATTTGTTGCATTAGAATTAAAAACTAACGAAGTTGAAGGATCTGAGTGCCTTTCAGCTGGTTGCCTTTAAAATTCAGTTAACGAAAAACATCATCTATTTATCCTTATAACTGTCCATCCTGTGCTAATTGTTAGACACATTTTCGTTGGCTTAAAAAATTGTCCAAATCTTTACAATATCCATTGGATGGTTTGTGGTTATATTTGGGCAATCGTTTCAGATCTTCACTGGTTTGGTGCTTCTGTTTCACTTGTGGTCACAGGAACAACTGAGATCCAGAATTACTAACCCCAAATAAAACTTTCATACGATGCAAATTAGCCCACAGGGTAATTAGGGTTTCATTGTATTTATTAATTCCACTACCGACTGGAAATGAAACTTCATTATTACTAAATGTCGGTTGAAAAGAAGGCAATTTAGCATGACAGAAAGAACTGCTATTTAGCATCATTGCTTTCTGGTTGTAATTCTAATTTAGGGTTAACACTTGTGTTGATGTCATTTGTTTTAATTGAATCCCATGATTTTTCGGTAAAGTTAAATGGTTTCAGGTTAATAAACTGGTGAATATTTAAGAAAAAATATAAACAGGAAAATGAAAACTCTTGCCTGTTTCTATTGATATGAACTCAGCCTGCAGGAATACTTGGATTTAATTAGTCACTGATAAATTAGGCGGCAGGGCTTGTGACAAAGCAGCAAATTGGCTTCGATTTTGATTAACCCCTCTGGTGCCGCCTAAATATGGGCAAGTTCTAGGGTCCCTCAAGCCATCTGGGTGCTCCACATGGGCAGATTAGAAACCCTGCACCCAATACAGATAACTTTGTTGCAGATAGGGGTGGGGTCTGCCTATAGACCACCTGGGGGTTTAAAGGAGAACTAAAGCCTAACTAAAGAAGTAGCTAGAAATGTTGTACATAATGTTTTGTGCTTCTGTACCAGCCCAAGGCAACCACAGCCCTTTAGCAATAAAGATCTGTGTCTCCAAAGATGCCCCAGTAGCTCCCCATCTTCTTTTCTGCTGATTCACTGCACATGCTCTGTGCTGCTGTCACTTACTGAGCTTAGGGACCCACTCACAATATCCAGTACACATAGAATAGAAATGTCACAATATAAGGCTGATTAGTAATTAATACAGATAATTACTACATGGCAGCACAGAAACCAGTGCAATTAGCATCAGAATTTAATAATCAGCAAACCTGTAGCATCATCTTATATTACAGGGGAAGCTCATTTTCTGCTGGATAATTAGTGACGAGCCCTAAGCTTAGCTTCTCAACAGCCAATCAGAGCCCACTGAGCATGTGAGTGTCACAGACACTTTCCAAGATGGTGACCCCCTGTGACAAGTTTGAAGTCCTGGATCATTGCTGCTATTGACAAGCTGAAACTTTAGCCTCGTGCAATAAGTTCACTATATAAAACATGACATTTTTAGCCACATTAATTTTTAGGGTTTAGTTCTCCTTTAAGTCAAACGTCAGAAAACCACTGGCCCATCCTCTCTACTTCCAAATTGCCACTCACAAGTCCCAAGACTTTATACCTTCCTGACTGCCTTATGGTTTTCCATCCCATCAGTATTGGTGCTTGGTCTCTCTTCCCTATTGCCCCCCCCCATTGTTTATGGGGTATAGAAAGCCATTGCCCCAGTAGTCTCCCAGTGTGGGTGTTAGTGCAACCAGACCCTATAAGACTTGAATAAAGGTGACCATATTTCAAGAATATTCAAATTATTTTATACACTGGGGGTCAATGACCCCATCTAAAAAACAAATACTCTGTAAGGCTACAAATGTATTGTTATTGCTACTTTTAATTACTCCTCTTTCTATTCAGCCCTCTCCTATTCATAGTCCTGTCTCTTATTCAGATCAATTCATGGTTGCTAGGGCAATCTGGACCCTAGCAACCAGATTCCTGAAATTGCAAACTGGAGAGTTTGAAGACTTATAAATAATAATAAAGAATTATTGTAAATATACAGGATACGAAGCATCATAGATTCTACAGTCAGTCTGATATTTTTGTCCCGGAAGACAGTTTTAGCCAAGGCACAAGGAATAAAGGGGCAACACCTGGCACAGAGCAGGGGCAATTGGAATCATAAAGGAATTAATGTAGGGATTTGATATTATTCCATTATTTTACCAATGTTGCCAGTGTTACCCCAGAGTGTTAGCAGAAGCAATCCCAAGTGTCTATGACTTGCCTTACTGTAATGCAAGGTGTTCATTTAGGGGAACCGGTCATTGGATAAATGAGGGGTATTTCTAATAAATGCTTTAGGCTGGGATGCGCTGATTAGATGCTGATCTCAGCCTTTGTAGGGGAATTATTCTACAAGTGACACTGGTTTTTTTTTACTCACACACTCTGCATATTTCACTTGTAAACAGCAAATATATTGACTGTAAGAGTCAACTGTGGGGCTGATTTACTCACAGAGCTGCGGCACCTGTGCAATTACTAATAGCATCTAACCAGCAATTAGCCTTCATCAATCTACTAGACGTTGCACAATTATAGTTGCCATGGGTAACTGCCTTGAGGCAATGTAGCGCCAACTAGTTGTGGTTTACCTTAAAGTTAACTTTTAGTATGTTATAGAATGGCCAATAATAAGCAATGTTTCAATTGGTCTTTATTTTTTAAATTATTAGCCTTCTTCTTCTGACTCTTTCCAGCTTTCAAATGGGGATCACCGACCCCATCCAAATAAATAAATAAATAAACGCAGTGTAAGGCTACACATTGTTATTGCTACTTTTTTTTTTTACTCATCTTTCTATTCAGGCCTCTCCTATTCATATTCAAGTCTCTTATTCAAATCTTAGCAACCTTAGACCTTAGCAACCAAACTGCTGAAACTGGAGAGCTGCTGAATAAAAAGCTAAATAACTCAAAAACCACAAATAATAAAAAATGAAACCCAATTTCAAATTGTCTCAGAATATCCCTCTCTACATAATACTAACAGTTAACTCAAAGGCGAGCAATCCCTTTAATACAGGTTAATCTCTGTAGGTTTCAGGATTTCAGGAATTAATATTTAATGAATTATTTAAGAAAATAATGAATTAAATAACTGTAATAGGCATAAGAATATGAGACACGGGACATTCCAAACATTGGCATTGGATTGTGTTTAACCCTTGAAATGCCAGCGGCTGCTCAGGAAATAATGTATTGTTACCCCCAAAATGCAGACTCTACATTCCGCCATGTTGCCACTTCCTTACCCACAATGCACAGCACTGGTTTAGCCACGAGACAAATTTTGAAACGTTCACTAGATGCACCCCCCACCCACTGTAGATGCAATCTATGTTGTTGGCAGGGAACGTTTCAAAGGGGTTGTTCACCTTTAAATTAACTGTTAGTAGGATGTAGAGAGAGATATTCTGAGACAATTTGCATTGGTTTTTATTTGGAATTGTTTGTGGTTTTTGAGTTATTCCCCTAGCAACCATGCATTGATTGAATAAGAGACTGGAATATGAATAGGAGAGGCCTGAATAGAAAGATGAGTAAAAAAAAGTAGCAATAACAATACATTTGTAGCCTTATTGAGCATATAGATGGGGTCAGTGACCCCCATTTGAAAACTGGAAAGAAGAAGAAGGCAAATAATTAAAAAAACTATAAAAATAAATAAATAATGAAGCCCAATTGAAAAGTTGTTTCCAATTAGCCATACTATGAGTTAACTTAAAGGTGAACCACCTCTTTAATGCATACTCAGCCCTGTGTGCGTGTAACTCCACCTTCCCATTGGTTAAACGTTTGCTCAGTACTGACCTATCCTAGGGATCCCAGATTTTACATCTTAAATGGGTGGGATATAAGGGTCGTGCCTTGGTATATTTTAGAAAATCACAGACCCCATTATCAAGCCTTTATTTCTAGAGTTGTCTATAGAGCAGAAGGGTAATCTGGGACACTTGCTGCATTGCCAGGACATGGAAGCACCCCAACAGCAAACTGGGAGCACAAGGATAATAAAGAGAGTCCCTTCTCTGCTGTCAGTCTGTATTAAACCTATGGCCTGTGGCTTCTCCCATTTCCTACATGTGGGTCGTTCAGCCCTATATACAGTAAATCCTCTTGACTGTGTTTATTTTGCTCCACACTTGCACTTAAGAGGCTTTTAACTGTGTCAGAGAAGCCATTAATGTGCTGCCTGGTAAAGTGGACCTTAAGTGGCAGATTTATCACAGGTCGAGGGGAATTTTCGAATGAAAAAAATTTGAATTTTGAGCTATTTTTTTGTGTACTTTGACTAGGGAATAGTCTAAATTCGATTCAAATTTGAAAAAAAATTAAATTTATCATGTACTGTCTCTTTAAAAATTCAACTTCAACCAATCGCCATCTAAAACCTGCCGAATTGCTGTTTTAACCCATGCGGGACCTCCTAGAACCCATCTGAAGTCAATTGGTGGAAAAATTAAATTTTTTGGGGGGGAAAAACGTCAAACCGAATTCGGCCGAATACAGACCTATTCGATCGAAAACGTACCTCTTCGACCAAAAAAAAAATTTAATTTCAGTTGGTCTTTTTGAATTTGAATTTCAAAGTTTTTGCAATTTGAAATTTGACCCTTGATGAATATGCCCCTTAGTACAGGCATTACAATCACTACATATACTGTTTGTTTCCTTTACTCCTTGGCTGAAGTGCTAATTATATCGCCAGGAGAATAACATGACTTTTTTTTATTTCCAAATAAAATGATGGTTCTTTATATTGTTGGATCTTTTGATTCTTCCCTTCCAATTGGATCTAGGAGCCGTATAACTGTAATTCACATTTTCCTGAAATATCTGCTGCTTTTAGCAAATTTCTTGTTTCGTACAATTTAAAAAAAAAAAAAGTGAAGTAGAAAAGTAAGGTTAATTTGTGAGGTTTCCGCCAAAATATATTTTATATATTTTATATAAATATAAAGAAATGCATATATCCTAAGCATTCTGGATAACACGTCCCATACCTGTACATGATTTTAATGTTAGTTTCAAATGTAATTGCTATTGAAAGCAGCATCTGTCTGTCCCTCTGTTCTCTGCCCTGGCAGTTGTCACTTTTGAAACAATGTAGCAGAATCCACAGCTGATTAACAGACTCAGGAAAAAACATGCAACAATACATTGTTTCAAGAGACAGAACCAGCAGTGCAAAAAGAGATCGAAAATACTGTTTTCATTCACAAATTACATTCACAAATACAGGTATGGGATCTGTTATCCAGAATGCTCATGACCTTTGGTTTTCTGGAAAACGGATCTTTCCGTATTTTAGATCTTCACACCTTAAGTCTACTATAAAATCCTTTACACATTAAATGAATCCAATAGGCTGGTTTTGCTTCCAATAAGGATTAATTATATCTTAGTTGGGATCAAGTACAAGATACTGTTTAATTATTACAGAGAAAAAGGATTTTTTTTAAAAAAAAAAATTGTGATTAGTTGGATAAAATGGAATCTATTGGAGATGACTATTCCATAATTCGGATCTTTCTGCATATTGGGTTTCTGGATAACAGATCCCTTACCTGTACCTTTAAAAACAACTGTAAATGAATGATCTGTGAAAGTTGCTTAGAATGACGTTTATTTTTATTGGACCAGGTACAATTTGGGGGTTTATGTCCCCTTTAAGACTAATATGTCCCTGTATGTTTCTCAGTATCCTCCATACAATATATTTATGATTATAAAATATGTTATCTATCAACAACAACCCTCATTATAAGTCTGTAATAATAGAAGTATTAGGTATTAACTATATCAGGTTTTACCCATATTGGTTGCTAAGTAATTCTCAGTTTTATACGTGATTTATATGTACATTCGTTATAGCAGATAGATGGAGGAAAAGACAGATCAAATGGATAGACAGATAAAATGCCGAATAAAGTGCAGACACCTAAATGCGAGATTTTCAAACCCTTTGATGTCATACATTTGAGTCATGTCTGATGTCAAGGGTTAAGTGATGAGGAACGGGATGTTGTCCAGTCCATTTAAAGATGAGTTCCTCTGCCCTAGAACTGTGCCTTTAGCAAAGAACAGACTCTGTGCTGTTGGCTGTAGTATCTTTGGGAGTGTGACAAAGTAATTCCATTTGGCCAGTAGGAAAAATAGAGCTGTAATGGGAAATGTCAGTGCATATAAACAGAGACAAGTTATGGGCGAATTGGTAAAAAATCAATGGGTGTCAAAATAACTTTGACACACGTCAATTTTGAAGAGAACGACAATTTATTTTTTATGCAGCGGATTTGCATTTTTTGAAATGCATCGAAGTCAATGGGCGTCAACATAATTTTGATGCACATCAATTTTGAAGAGAGCGACAATTTTTATACGTGTGACAATTTGGTCGAAATGGATTAAAGTCAGTGGGCTTCTGAATAATTTTGACGCACAACAATTTATTCGCCCAACACTAACAGAGACATGCCATTAATAAGCTGCAATACCAACTGAAAGGGGAACTATGTATTACAGCAGGGATACCCAACTTTTTGAACCCGTGAGCAACATTCAAACATAAAAGGAGTTGGGGAGCAACACTAGCATGAAAAAAATTCTTAGGGTGTAGGGGTGCCAAAAAAAGTGCTGTGATTGGCATTTGGTAGCCCCTGTGTGGATTGTCAACCTACATTGAGGCTCTGTTTGGCAGTACACCTGGTTTTTATGCACCAAAACTTGCCTCCAAGCCTGGAATTCAAGAATGAGCTCCTGCTTTGAGGCCACTGGGAGCAACATCCAAGGGGTTGGAGAGCAACATGTTACTCACAAGCTACTGGTTGGGGATCACTGTATTACAGCATACTGGACTAGGAATGAAGAATAAGAAGGCAGGGCAATGGTGGAAGACTGGGGTCACCAATATAAGAAGATGAGAGAAATAAGAGTTGTCTAATCTGTGACCTTTCAGCTTTTGGAGATAACTTCTAACATTTCCCATAACCTCCAGCTGACAGGAGTGTTATGGGTTGAAGCTGAGTTGGGGAGCCTCACCCTGCCAGTATGGGTTGAGCATTCTTATTTTTATGTTTCTATGGGATAAAACGGTTGTGTGAAAGTCTGCTACAATGGAGGTTTATGGAAATGTGAATCTGCTAACAGTCTGCTACAAGCCCGGCCTGGCAATCTCTGGGTTCTGGCAAATGTCAGAGGGGCTGCTATAAGGTCTCATAGACAGTCACTATTTATTAGGCTGGTGGAGGACAATTTGGGTCTCTGAGTATTTGGAATGCGAGGGCCTATTTTGACTCCCACTCCAGACCTGGTCGGCTGTCTGCAAACAGTAGCTATTTCTGACCACGGAAAAGCTGAAGGTTGTCAGTGTTAGGATCACTGTGGAACCTGCATCTTTTGTTGATCTCTTTGACTCCCATTTGGCTGTTCAAATGAAGCCCCAAGTTGCAGGCCTCTGGCTATATGTTCTGTATAGACATCTGGTTCTCATGCAATTGCATAAAAATTGTGCCATCCAAAAAAGACTCAGGAGCCCTTCACCAGGACAAAAACATTTTTTGTGGGCCAAACCCAGCCCATGTGGCTCCAGTTGGAAGGTCTCGATCTTACCAGTCCATAGCAGATTAGACACTTTGGCTGTAGAATTGGGTCATTCTTCAGAAACCATTTAAACATTGTCAGAAAAATAGAGTGCTCATGATGATATACTGGTTTTCCCAATAACCTCCAACCTCCCACCCCAGGCAGAGATATAAAATAAAAGGAAATAAATCAGTTTGTGGGCACTTATAGGGTCATGGAACAGTCTTTCATGGATAGTGATGTGTGGGAGCTACTGTGGGTGCTAATAAATGTGCTGAAATACCATTTAGTTCATTTTCAGCAGGAACCTAAAAGCCTCTGTGCAGAAAGACGTTCATGGACATCATTCACTTGACCGTTAAAGGGTAAGTAAGTAATCAATTGTCAAACAAGCAATAGCAATGGGGGGAGGGGTTTTTTTGATTAGATGATGGACACGCAAATCTAATCTAGAAAATCAAGGTGCTTCTACCAGTATTTCATGAGATACATATGGTAGCGAACAGAAGTTACGTAGGGATATAAGAAAACCCATCTCTGGCTTTCAAACCCCTGCTATGATGAGTTCATGGTCAAGGCCAACCAATCATATCATAGTATATTCTTGACCTGATAGGCCAAGGCCTTTTGTAGCTTTATGTAATGGGATTCTGGAGCAATAAGAATCCTGTGGAAGGTGATAATGAAGTTTGTCCTTTCTTACTGCATCATAGGTCAACATTAAGATGGTAGAGCACAGCAATGAAAGTGCATCATGGGATACTTGCCCTTTATTAAACAATACAGAATGGCTTCAGCAGGTTGGTGGGATATTGGTATAGGCCCCCAGTAATAAAAATAAATGTGAATTATCCCTAAGGATGGTTTAAAGTTGGGAAATGGGTATTTTCACAGGACAGAATGATGAGTCCCTTGTTGGCCGGACAGTCCTGTAAGAAACTTTGGGCTCTATATAGAATGGGATTCAAGTCATTCAAGGGGATCTACTATGGGCTTTTTGTGCCTATTTATTTATTTTAACCAGCGCTGTGAAATGTGAAAAAGCCAGAAAAAAAGAAACAAAGTTTCTAACTTAATTGGCTTTTGGCAGAGATCACAGAGCAGCTAACAGGTGCAACTGATACTTTGTAACAATTTTGAGATAAGCAAAGAAGTAATTGTAACAATTTAGCTGAGGGAAACTTTGACTCACAGCTTAAAGGGCAATTCACCTTCATTAACAAAACTGTAATAACTGGAAAAAAAAACCACAGAAATATGTTCAAACTGTCATAACCTGCCATATTTTGTAAAATGAACATGGTAATCAGGGGGTGTGGCCACAAAATGGGCATGGTCACAAATTGTGCGCGTTACGCACGGCAACTTTTTGTGTCCCTCGTTTTATTTTGAACATGTTGGGAGGTATGTCCCTGTATAAAGCAGTCCGTGGGCTTATGCTTTTACATGCTCATAGAACTCCTTAGTGACTTCTAATATCCTTATATATTAAAATAGGAGCTACTGTACATACAAATAAAGAGAGAGAGAGCAGAGTAGAAAAACCTGAATATATATCCTTAAAGGGCGGTTCACTATAAGTTAACTTTTAATATGCTATAGAATGGCCAATTTTAAACAACTTTTCAATTGGTCTTCATTATTTATTTTTATTGTTTTTTTTGAATGATTTACTTTTTTTTCTGACTCTTCCCAGCTTTCAAATGGGGGTCACTGACCCCCATCTAAGAAACAAATGCTCTGTAAAGCTACAAGTGTATTGTCATTGCTACTTTTTATTACTCATCTTTCTATCCTCCTCTTTATATTCCAGTCTCTTATTCAAACCAATGCATGGTTGCTAGGGGAATTCTGATCCTAGCAACCAGATTGCTGAAACAGTAAACTAAGCGATCTTACACAACTGAGTTTTTTTCTGTGTTTTTTAAACGCATGTTTAACGTGACTGAACGCATAAATTACATTTAACTGCTTTTTTATGTAACTAAATCCATTTTTTCCGCCCAAACACAACCCTCTGTTCCATAGCTGAACATGGTTCAAGGGCAAGAGCAGGGTCGGACTGGAGCCTTGGGGGCCCACAGGGGCTACAAATAAAGGGCCCACCTTGCAGTCCCTGGGGGCCCCCTCCAGACCTCTGATTCCCTGGCATGTAGTTACGGTGCGATTTGTGCGCATGCACGAACACGGCACGCATTCGCAAACACTACCCACAGGTTAATTAATTTATTTATGGGGCAACCGAGAGGAGCAGGTCTGGACCGGCGATGGCCCATGAGGGTGGGGGCCCACTGGGTTTTTTCCCAGTGTCCCACCTGTCCAGTCCGACACTGGCAAGAGTATGCAACATGCTGCGTTTAAACAAACGTGCTGAAATGCAAATGGAGTAAAACACAACTCAGAACACTCATGAGTACAACCAGGCAGCATATAATGGAATCAATGAACGAATGGGTTTATTTGTGCACAAAGCTGCATTTAAACACGTATGAAATGCAGGGGGAAAAGTCCATGTGTTAGAGCCCTAAGAGCTGCAGAATATAAAGCTAAATAACTAAGTAATAAAAAAAGAAAACCAACAATTGCAAATTGTCTCAAGATATCACTCCCTGCACCATGAAAGGTAACTCAAATGCGAATAACCCCTTTAATGGGATACTAAAACCAGCGCTGCCATAGGAGAGTATGACTAAATAAAACCTCTGTGCCAAGTCATCTGATGGTCAGTATTTTCCTATGTATTTATAAATTCCATACACTTAAATCCCAGAGGTGAGAGGTGCAGATAGAACCCATAATGCACCATGTTCCTATAAGTAATTGCACACAGATGCTGGGAGTGTGGCAGACAGTACCTTGAGTGAAACAATGCGGTGGAAGGAAACAGACGGGTTGGAAAGAAGAAGCTGCTGCTTTAGCAAATTGCTGCCTTAGGCAAAACAGTAGAAGGAATGTCCCCCCGGCAGAAGACCAGGGACTCAGTCTGTTTTATTATAGTGTTTATTATAGTGTTTCCATGCCTCTTTTCTATATATGAAGACAGGGAGAAGTCTGTGGATTTTATTTCCATTAATTATACCTGCAAATAAAGCATAGGGGCAGATTTATCAAGGGTTGAAGTGAAAAATCGAATTTTTAAATCAAAAGATTTTAAAATTTTCAAATTCGAATTTTGAGGAAATTTTAGGGGCCGATTCACTAACTTCGAGTAAAGGATTCGAAGTAAAAAAACTTTGAATTTTTAAGTGTTTTTTGGGCTACTTCGACCATCGAATGGACTACTATGACCTTCGACTACGACTTCAAATCGAAGGATTCAAACTAAAAATCGTTCGACTATTTGACCATTCGATAGTCGAAGTACTGTCTCTTTAAGAAAAAACTTCGACCCCCTAGTTCGCCATCTAAAAGCTACCGAACTCAATGTTAGCCTATGGGGAAGGTCCCCATAGGCTTTCCTAAGTTTTTATGATTGAAGGATATTCTTTCGATCGTTGGATTAAAATCATTCGAATCGTTCGATTCGAAGGATTTTATCGTTCGATTGAAGGAATAATCCTATTTGCGCTAAAATCCTTCGACTTCGATATTCGAAGTCGAAGGATTTTAATTCCCAGTCGAATATCGAGGGTTAATTAACCCTCGATGTTCGACCCTTTGTGAATCGGTCCCTTAGTGTACTTCAACAAGGGAATAGTCACAATTCGAATCGAATTTGAAAAAAATTCGAAAGTTGAATACCGAAATTTATCATGCACTGTCTCTTAAAAAAATTCAAATATTCTCCATCTAAAACCTGCTGAATTGCCGTTTTAGCCTATGGGGGACCTCCTAGAACCGATTCGGAGTCAATTGGTGGACTTCAAAAAGAAAAGGGTTTTTTTTTGGAAAAACTACTTCGCCAACTAAAACCGAGCACCAATGTTATCCTACAGGGACCTTCCCCATAAGCTTTTTAAGCATTTTTTGATCGAAGGAATATCGTTCGATCGATGGATTAAAATCCTTTCGAATCGTTCGATTCAAAGGATTTAATTGTTCGATTTTTCCTTCGACCGACCGATATTCGAAGTCGAAGGATTTTACTTTGATGGTCAAGTAATGTAGATATAAGATGTTATTGGGCAACCTGTTATTGAGAAAACTTCAAAATATGTGTCTATATTTTAAGTCAGTTTGCAGCAAATATTCTTTTTAAATGATTTCTGTTTTCTCTGTAAATAAAACAGTTGAACTTGATGGTAAGTAAGCTGCATCAATCCATATTAATGGCAAATCAGATCTGTATTTATTTTTTCCATTTTTTCCCCACTTAATTAAAGTATCCAGAATATAGCAAGATCCCTTATATGGAAACAGACAGGCCCTAAGCATTGCAGATGATAAGTCCCATACCTGTGCTTGACAAACTTATTGGATCAATATAAAAATCTAACATAGTGTTATATTATAATAAACAATATTTATTTTGGCGTTTTTCTGGGGAGAAGAATGTAAAAAAGTAATTTCACACAAGTGTTAAATGGGAGGATTGCATTCTGCCTTCCACTGTGTTTAGGCATAGAAATACATTTTTTACTACACATTATAAAACACTCAAAAGTTAAAATATTTGATGCTTTTGGAGAAAATGTAATCAATTTTATAGAGCTTTTAAAAGATCTACTAACTTTTAGCAATCGATTAGTATTCAGTGGTGACATAATTCATTAAATTAACAAAAGAAATAATTGCTAAGGCAAATGGTATCACAGCAGTAGCCCCAATGCCGCCCCCCCATCTCCTGCTCTGTGATTAGAACTTTAGGGGCAGATTTATCAAGGGTCAAATTTCGAAGTAAAAAATACTTCGAAATTCGACCATTTGAATTTAAATACTTCGAATATCGAATTCAAACTTTTTTCATCGAATTTTGGGTATTCTGCGGTCGAAGTAAAATCGTTCGACCGAATGATTAAATCTTTTGAATCGAACGATTTTATCGTACGATAGAACGGATTTACTTCGACTTCAAGAAAACTTGAACTTCGGCAGGTTTAATTTGGCAAAGTATTGAAGTCAAAGTTTGTAAAAGAGACAGTACTTCGATTATCGAATGGTCGAATATTCTAACTATTTTACTTCGAATCGAAGTCGAAGTCAAAGATGTAGTATCCTATTTGATGGTCGAAGTATCCAAAAAATTACTTCGAATTTCGATTTTTTTAACTTTGAAAATTCCCTCTAATTAACTTCGAACCTTGATAAATCTGCCCCTTAGAGTTGGAGTGGGTCAACGGGGGGCCGCACTTTTGTGCTCTCTACAGAAGCGAAGATGAATTTCCAATTTAGTAAACAGAAATTCTTAGGGGCAGATTAACTAAAGGGCGAAGTGGATAACACTGGCGACGATTTAATCGAAACTGTAATTGCAAGTTTTTTCCCGAATTTTTTTCATGCTTTTTCCCTGAAAACCCGAATTTTTCGGATTTTTGCCCGAAAAGTCCAAAATTTAAGGGTAATTCCAATAGGATAGGGACCTCTCCCATTGACCTTGGTAGGTCTGAGATGCCGGATTTTTGGATTTAGACTTTTTTGCAGCTTCGGGGTTTAATAAATTCCAAAAAAATCTACATTAGACAACCCTATATTATATAAATAACAGGGGCCTGCAATGTGTGTTTTGCCTGCGTCCCCAAAGCCTCACTACAATCTTAAATTCATGGACAGGGTAGATTAGTCAATGAGCCATTTAGATCCAATATTCCCTAAGCAATTCAGCTTCAAAAGCATCCGGCCTTTCTCTCTCTCTTATCAGCTCCATCCAGCTCTGGGCTTGACAAGCCAGTGTGATCTCCAATGCAGCATAATGTATCCATGTGTCCTCTCATGTGCCCTCTCTCCTCTCACCTTAAAGAGATACTGACACCAGAAAATAACCTTTTTTTTACATCTATCATAATATTATCTTTGCATGCGATTTATAATTTTGCCTGGTGACAAATCGGCTCTTCTTTGGGGCGACTAATCTCCCCGAACTGCCTTCCGCCAGCTAGAATGTAAATCGCTGGTGGGATGGCACTCAGAGCGCTTTTTTTTCCCCAAGTCGCCCGAAGTTTCCTCGTGAGGCAACTTCGGGCGACTTCGGAAAACGAATCACGCCGAGTGCCATCCCACAGACGATTTACATTTTAGCCGTCGGGAAGGCAGTTCGGGGAGATTAGTCGCCCCGAAGAAGAGGAGATTTGTCACCGGGCAACTAATCTCCCTGAAATTGCCTGTGTGCCCTGACCCTTAAGGTAACTTTTAGGGGCAGATTCGTCAAGGGTCGAATTTCGAGTTGATGGGAGTTATTTTAAACTCCCATCAACTCGAAAGTCGAATAAAAAAAGACCAACCCAAATGTATTTGAAAAAAATCGATTTTTTTTACTTCGTGTGAATAGGTTGCATTTGACAATTCAAATCAAATTCAGATCGCTTTTGATTGAATTTGATTTGACGTTTTTCCCAAAAAAAAAGTTTACCAAATGACTCCAAATTTGTTCTAGGAGATCCTCCATAGGCTTAAACCGCAATTCGGCAGGTTTTGGTTGGCAAATAGTCAAAGTCAAATTTAGGGCCCACGATTGGATCAGCTCGATATCGCCCACCTCAATGTGGGCATATTGGGGAGTGATCCGCTCGTTTGGTGACATCTCCCTGTGTATGGCCACCTTAAGAGCCAGTGAGTGTCCCCCAAGACAAAGAAGAAAGAATTACCCTTTATGTGAAAAGCCGCACTGCTGCCTTGTAAAGCCTGTAGCCTATTTAACAATGAGAGTTGGAGAGATAAGAAAGCATAGCTCAGGCAGAATAAATAACTGACGTATGTACTTAGGAAATCTGAATTTTTTAATGTGAAAGCCAATGCAAAAAATAAACTATGCAAAACTATACTAAAATGGGTAATTTTGTGATCAGCTTATTCTTTCATGTGTCAGTCTCTCTCCTGACAGTGTTAAGAGCACCCACTAGGTGAGTATATACAATATTTAGTTGTTTTGTGGGAGTCCACAATGTATTTCCCTCACAGGAAAGCACAACATTTCAAAAACATAAAGTTAAAATAACGTAGCTCAATCTCCATGGTGTTGGACTTATCCTTATTGGTTCTGGTGATGGCATAATAAGGGACAATATATCCCAGTAGAATTGAGCTTAGTACTTTGGAATAGCTTTGCTAGAATGGATTTATGGTATCTCTGTTTACAGGTTGTCTTGAATAACCATTTAAGGAAACGTTTGGCTTCTCCCACCCCCAGTGATATCAGACCATTCCCCATTGACCTTGTAACCATGCCCCTCCTGGTTTCATTTAATGGACCTCTAAATACAGTTCTTGCTGGGCCCATTTATGGCATAACTATCGCTCAGGAACCTTTCATATCACATAGGCTCATGGTGAGCAACTAGTGCCATTGCCACCCTGTAATGATACATTGGCTTATTAAATGGGGCTATTGCTCTTAATGCATCCAAAATTCATGGATATTGAGTTTATTTTTACAAAATGCTCTCGGTGAGAGACAATGGGAAGAGGGTCATCTTTGAACCGTGGTAGATTACCATGATTTCCAGGGGTCCCAGCAGAAGGGGTGGAGCTGGAGACGTCCAGTGGCCTTCACAGTAACAAATTCCTGCCATTGGCCCACAATCAGCCAACAAACCATGGTTGATGGATAGTAGAGTCCTGTGTGGAACCAATTTCTAAGACCCGGACCAGAACTCGCAGCCCGCGACCCGAACCGCGACCCGCATATTTACCCACTTTGATCCGCTACCCGACCCAGACCTGCAACTGCCTTATCCGCAACCCGCTGACCACCATCAAACAGGAAGTGGTGTTGCTGCAAACCGGAAGTTACATCATCAAAAATGGGAGGGGACAGAAATAAGTTTTGTAAAATATAAGGACTAAAATATAGACAATATAACACAAGATAAGAAATTAAGATGAAACTCGCAATCTGACCCCACTTTTTTGGCGGGTAACCCGTGGGTACCTGAGCTGCTGCAGGAATTTTTCCCCCTCTGAGGTAAATTGGAGAGGCATCAAATTGGGTTTTTTGCTTTCTTCTGGATCAACTGGCAGTCAGGCAGGTAAAAATAGAGTTTAAAGGTTGAACTTGATGGACATGTGTCTTTTTTCAACCTAATGTAGGGGACAAGAGGAATACTTCCCCTGTTTTTCTGCCTGTGACATCATCCAGCCCAGCTACAGGCTGGAGAGTGATCCGATTGGCTGGGCATCCTTGGGAGGGAGGATGTGCCTGACTTTGGAGCCAAATGTACAGGGTCTCCCAGAGAACTGAACAGAGCCAGCACCTGTAGCTGTAAGACTGTCAAGTACAGAGAAGCTGTTAAATCTGTGTAATCTCTGGAGGTACAGAGCTGCCAACTCTGATATTCTCCTTGCTGAAGAGTCTTGAGAGTGAGAAATGTGAGTTCCGCTGAATCGAGAGGTTCAAACAGTGGAGCTTGCGTGGCTTCTAGAACTATGTTGAGATCCCAGGATGGCACGGGATTTCGGACAGGTGGCTTAAGGCGTTGCAAGCCTTGGAAAAAAAGTCTAACTTCTGGTAGTAATGCCCACTGTATTTGAAAAAGAGCCGCTAATGTTGATGTTTGTACTCTGAGGGAAGTGACACTTAGTTTTAACTCAAAGACTGCCTGTAAAAATTGTAGAATATGTGGAGCCTGACAGCTATTCCATTGCAGGTTTTGTATTCGACACCATGAAAAAAATATTCGCCAGATACGATGGTATGTTTTGCATGTGGAGGGACTCCTTGCTGCTAGCAGAGTTTGAATTACCTGAGGTGAAAATCCCTTCTGTTCCCAGATACGGGATTCAACAAAAAAGCCGTTAGACTCGGGTACCAAGAAGGACCTTGTGTGAGTAGGTCCGGAAGTAGAGGTAGTTGAAAAGGATGGTCTGCTAGCATCGCCATTACATCTGCAAACCAAGGGCTTGCTGGCCAAGCTGGGGCTATGAGGATTGTTAGGACCTGTTTAATCTTTGTAAGTGTACGTTGCAGAATTGGTAATGGTGGGAAGGCATAAGGCCATCTTGAAGCGCCAAGGAATAGCTAATGCATCGACAGCCTCTGCCATCTTGGTAGCTGGTTGTTGTGTCTGGATGCCATGACATCCACACAAGGGCTGCCCCATTGTTCTGTGAGCAACTGAAACACTGAATCTTTGAGCTTCCACTCTCCGATTGTGTGGTGGCTGAGATAGTCCGCCTGCCAGTTCTGAATGTCGGGATGTAAATGGCTGTAAGATAGGTAGAGTGTTCCTCTGCCCAGCTGATTATCTTGGAAATCTCTTTCATTGCTGCTGCACTCCTTGTGACTCCCTGATTGTTGAGGTAGGCCACTGCCGTACTGTTGTCGGACTGTATGCGAATATGAGATGTTTTGAATGCTGTTGACCAATGAAGAAGTGCATTGAGTATGGCCGTATCTCCAGTACATTGATGTGCAGCTTCTGTTCCTGGATATTCCAAAGGCCTTGACAACTGTGGGAATTTGTTGAAATATATCTTGTGTCCTAATGAAATGGTTTTGATTATCCAGGAATCCGATAAGGATTCTCTCCAAACTGAGGCAAACTTCTGGAGTCTGCCTCCCACCTGTAGTGAATCTTTTAAGGAGGGAGAGTCAGGAGTCCTGACTCTTAGTTGGGCCAACTTTGCAGGCTGTCTTCTGCTGTGACTGCCATGGCCTAAACTTCCTAGGGTTTCCACCTGGCCGGTATTTTACCGGCTTGGCCGGTATATTACCGGCCTGGCCGGTAAATATGTTGCTTGATGCCAATGTTATTTACAGGGAAAACCCATAAAAATATAGGAAGGCTGGTACTTTTTTTCCAGAAAAGGTGGCAACCCTATTTGCAGCAACAGCACTCCTGTTTAATGGTGGCCTGCGGGTTGTGGATCAGGTTGCGGATAAGGCAGTTCGGGTTTGGGTCAGGTCTCAAAAATTGGTTCTGCGCAGGACTCTAATCAATAGGCACTGTGTTCAATTTGAACAAGAGGGAGGCAGCGGCATCAAGCACAATTATACGAAAGTGCAAGGAGCACATGTTAATTTTATCTTTAATGAAGAGGATTTTTTGCGCACTTTACTGAGTGGGAAGTTAGCGGCTGCACAACTGTGCTTGCATTTGTAAACAACTCTTACTATCACTTCTGTGTGGCCACTCCTTCTGTATATACCACTCACCTTCCCTCTCTGTGTGCAAAGTACATCTACTGTATGGTTACTCATTCTGTTTGTGCCACTCACCTTGCAAGGTGCACCTTTGATTTTGAATTTTGTGTTTACCACTAACCTTGTGCTCCTTGTTGGCTAATTGTGCATGCACCTCTCACTTTGAGTTCAATGTGGGCAAGACACATACGTGGCATTATGGAAAACGTAGTTCAGCCAAAAACTGAACATCACAGCTGAAGAGAAGTCTCAGTGCAATGGGCTGCTTCAGTAATGGCTCTCATTATTCCCCATAGTTCCATCAGCTTGCAGACAATAACCTCTAAAATAACAATGAACAGTGAGTTTAATCGCCCAACCATAAAGCACATCATCAGCAGTTGTGGGAAAGACCAAGCTCTCACCAAAACACAATAGGTCCCTAATTCGGATGAGGAATGAGCATCTGGGTGCTTCAGACTAAGGGTTTAATGGATTTACAGCACTGTTATAAAATGGCAACAAAGGGACAGAATGGAGTTTTAGACACCATGGACAGATATTCAGGGTGAAATCAAGAAAACAAATTCCGCTTGTACAAGTTGAGGACATTGTGGGTAGAGGAACAGGTGGGAATGTTCATAGGATGGAGAGAAAGAAGGTCTTCAGTTCCCAGAATACTTAGATCTTAGTGACTTGGGGCAGATGCATCGCTGGATTCCCATTAGCTCCTTTAAATTACAACAATACTTAAGAACAATGTTATCCTTTAGAGAGACTCTCTCCTGACGCTCCTTTTCAGTCTCTCAGCTGCATAGAAGAATATTACATAAAAAAACAATGTTTTTGGATCAGCGCAAACCAGAAAGATCCGGAACGGTATCCTTAGTAACCGAACAGGGGCAACCGTTTTAAGAGAGCCGCAGGGGGAACACGTCATGCCTCTGAAGAAGCCTATTGGTGAAACGCGTTAGGCGGAAGTGACATAAGCAGCAGGTAGAACACCACGAGGGAAAGGAGACCCCCGCAAACTTCTTCTTCCTTTTCAAACATCTCACGGAACCTGAAAAAAAGACTTACGCTTATACATGATTTTTAACTCATGTAACATGTGAGTAAGAATTTTAACTTTTTAAAGTTAATAAAACGATATTACACTATGATCTGTTTATTCCCCTGTTTTGGAGCCTGAATATTGATCGGGGGAGGATACTGAATACTGTACCATTTGGGGAAAAGCGAAGGATATACGAGTACCATATGTGATAACCCTACTGCTATCTTGTAAGTAGGCAATTTAGCCAAAGTTGGTGAAGGTGAAGGTGCCCTTTGGGAAAACACATAAAGCTAAATGTATGTGACACTGGAGGAAGGATTAATTTAGAGGAAAGCTTATACAGAAATCCACTTCATCTTTCCAAACACTGGGTGTCTCAAAAAAATCAGAAATACTACACCATATTTTCTGTTTTTGTTTGTTTTTTACTCTCTCTGTTTGCTTTAGGTGCTGATCCAAAAACATTGTTTTTTATGTAATATCCCATTAGCTCCATTGCAAGCTATACTCAGGGCCCATTTCAAAGCATCCCTACCCCCAGTTATCCCCCCCTATCTTTTTCTGCCCCTCCCCCCATATTTCTCAACCTTGCACATAGGATTGCACTTTCCCTTTAACAGACGTCAACCACATAGACCGAAGTGTGTGAAAACAATTTAATTAGCCTTGGATGTATGGAAATAGTGGCATGTTGTGATTTAGTGTTTCATTACAAAAGATTGTACCCGTGTGAAATCCACATGCAAGTGTCGTTTTCATTTGCCGATACAAATCACATCATTAAATCCCCACATCTCCCCAAATAATAATGTGTGTTATCATAGGCTGCATCATAAGGTCATACCGGTCCTTTAAATATTGCACGAACATATTAAAGTGATTTGTATCCTCACAGCCTGCAGATCTTCTACCCAGCAATCAATCTGTCGGCTCTTTTCTGCCAGTTAGCTGCAATGCATTAGTAAATATTGTCAGCCCATTCACATGCAGAGAAGTGGGGAGAGAGATCTGAACTGTTATCTTTATCCTTAGTAAACTGCAAATTCGAATGTTTTTTCTTTTTTACTTTTTTCTTCCATTTTTTTTGGAAACTGGAAAATAATGTAGAATTTTAGAATGAGAATTTAAAAACGTATTACAATTTGAGATAGTGTTTTTTTCCGTGATTCTAGAAAATGAAATTTAAAAAAAATTGAGATTGGCTTAGAATTGTGATCATGAAAAAGTGATTGCTTTTAATTGCTTTTCTCTTGTATTGGAAAATTAATAAATCAACCTTCCCACGACCAAAAGTATCTGGACACCCTTTATTAAAACAATACCCATTCACTCGGAGCTTGTGTGTTTTTTTTTTTTTAATAGAAGAAGCCACACACATCCAGAACGAAGCCAAACATTGACCAGTAAAAGTCAACCCCATTGGACAGAGGACACTGGAATTTTTTAGCCCAGAGTGAAGAAATGAGTTTCACCATCTGGCAGTATGACGGACCAGTCTCATTTGCAGGATTTATGTTAGAAAATGTAGGAAGGGTAAAAAAAAATTTTCATAGTAACATGTGCAGCTAAAATAAGACCAATGGAAATGCAAAAAATATATAAAACACGTTTTAAAGACACAGGATAATTTTTATTGTTGAAGTAAAGGATATGATCTATTGACAACTTCAGTTCAAGTGTGCATTACTATCATTCTCATTTGCGGGTGAAATTAGATTCGAGGTTTCTATTGTGACTCTCTACATTGGTACCATTATTGGTTTGGTCGATGCCAGGAGAAAGTTATGGGCCTTGGTGGAGGTTGAACAATTATCTGGGGTTATTTTACAAGTTTTCCATCAAGCCTTATCACAACATCATACAGTGACTTATTTGACAATTCTGGTCTTTATACAGTTAGGGAAAGGCATGATGATCCTAGGAAAGGGTCATAGAAAATACTGTAGATTTGCTGAGATGGGATAGGAAGAGCTTGACTGACCTTCACAGGGTCAATGATGAATTAGAATGACGAATGGGTGTCAGGTCTGATCCAAAATCAGTGCTCAACCTTGTCAATGCTTTTGTGGCCACTGGAAGCAAATCCCACCAACAATGTTCCCACATCTAGAAGAAAACCTTTTCTGAAGAACAGAGGCCATTTTAGCATTAAAGTAGAACTAAACCCCCCACAATGTTAAGTCTATCTGCCATAGAAGCCGATATAGCAAGACCGATTAATAATCAGAATATGCAGACTATCTTGGTCTGCGGATATGAATCTATACAGTCGCTGGCTGCTCTACAGGGAAACAAACAAAGCTGCTCGAGCTCAGGGAAGTAAGATGGGGGGCTCCCCCCTGTCGTTTGAAAATATGATCAGTTTCCCTGCTGAGCAGTTAGGGGCTGTATGTGTTTCCTATATGCAGCTGTCAGAGCAAGTAAAACGAAGGGGGAAATTCACTACAAACAGTCAGGTTTATTATATATAACGGTACACATTTTTTAATTAAAGTATAATGGAGATAGATTGCTTTTTCATTAAAGAAAGTAAAAATGGGATTTAATTTTTTTGCCTTTAGATCCCCTTTAAATAAATGGATGGTAATGCTTAATTTTGGGCTAAAATAGCAAGGGTTACACTTGACTCTAACGCACACAAGGTAGGGCCTTCACTTTGTGGAAGTTATGAAGGAATGGTGTAGTTGCACTATAACTCATCTAGGCTAACAGGAGGTTCTTGCAGCAACACAACAAAACAGGTTTATTTGTCCAAGACAAATGATCCACAGGGTTATACTTACAAATCCACAGAAGCAATGGTTAGATGTTAACATGCCAGGACAGTTAGGCAGAGACAGCAAGATATGGCACCATGTGGAAGTAATAGGGTACTGGAAGGTGCACCTCTAGGATGGAATGTCCTAGCGTGGTCAGGATCCCATACAGTGGAATGATCAGGAAGAATAAATCTAAGCCCAATTCCCTATCCAGCTGCGGTCCCTTCACTATAGGCAACTTAGAGCCTAGGGGAGAGCAACTCCCTACTGCAATCCTGGTCGGAGCACAAACTGTTCATGCTATTTAACCCCTCTATCTCACTTTCCCAGAGAGTTCTATGAAAGGATCTAACCTATCACTGGCTGGCCTAATTCACGGGGTCCCTGCTCCCCCAGATACTGGTTCCTATAGGGCAGAACAGCTTTACTGGGCCTTGGTGTACCCAGGCTCCCTGGAACACATCCAGCAGGGTCAACAACCAGAAGCCAAAGAGAAAGATCCACCCTAACCAGACACTATGTTACTGTGTGGTCATAGGCTAGTAGGCCAATAACTGAAACATTTAAATTACATAACTAGATACATGCCCAGCAACTAGGGAGATAAGGAAGTGTAGGGATTAAAGCCAAAGGGGCTTAGTAAACCTATAGGTTCCTACAATACTGTATTAAAATGTAACAATTACTAGAAAGTTAGAGTATTTTATATATATATATATATATATATATATATATATATATATATATATATATATATATATATATAAATTCTGTATTGATATTTCAATTTATAAGAGTAATGGTGTGTTCATTGCTCCCTCCAATTTTTTTGAGTAAGATATCCACCAGATTCTGTTCTCTGTGGTACCACTGTATGGTATAAAAAATAATATTGAATATTAAAAGTAACAACAGAGGGACTAAAGAAGAAGTGGGGGCTAGAATGGCTTTGATCTGCAAAGCAAATGCTGTTATTATGGATATAAATGTAATTATACAGAGAGCAACCTGTTATCCATAGCAGAACATGCAAAGAAGTGGAGAAGAAAGTAACTTACCGGCAGGGGCCGACAGAAAAACACAGCTGGAGAGGAAACAGCAGGAGAGAATGAGTAAAAGGCTAGCATTGCAGGAGGGCAACTAGACACAGAGCCGCATGGTACTGGCGGGGCAGGCAGGATTCAACAGAAAAATATGAATTAAGCAGATATAAAGGAATATAATATATAAATACATGACTATAAAGGAAGCAGAATTTGAAGTCATCATAAGGAGTAGATTACATTATATTTGGGGGTTTCTAAAGTATAAATATATTATATTTTTTCTGATATATTAAATGTACTAGTTCTCATGCTTCAACTGTAGTGCAAACCTGCTTGATAAACACAGTCACTGCTTCTGCTGTAGATGTTCCTCTAAGACATCATTTTGGTGCTAAAGATAGAAGAAAAATATACAATTAGGAGCAAAAGAACAATGACCATGGAAATGGAAGATATCAGCTCTTTTGTTATATTATCCTGAAATGATGGCTAAGGGAAATTAACTTTCTGAAATACATTTGAATGACTTGGGCCAAAATGTCTTTAAAACCAGCAGTAAAGGCCTTTCTAGAAATGTTAAAAAGAATATGCAGGTGTAGATTTATTAGGATCGAAAATCTTTTTCCCCCACTATTCGAGAAAATTGTGCCAATTTTTTTTAAGAAAAACGCGGCAGCTTCAACCTGACGAGTTTCTATATGAAACTAGGGAGGGGTGTGTGTATGGATGCTGGGTTTTCATTTGGAGGGGTTGAACTTGATGGACTTTGTCTTTTTTCAACCCAATTTAACTATGTAACTATGTATACAGTTCAGGCATATTTTTAACATTCAACTTGATGGAACAATGTGATTTTTTGTTGCAATCAAGTTTTGTTGAAAGCAATCAAGTTTGTCTATGTCAAGTTTTTTTGGAAACATGAAATGACGGACATGATAATAATGAGGATGGAGATGATAATAATGATTGCAATTTTTTTAAATTTTTGGGGGACTGAATACAAAAAAACATTGAATTAGAAAATTTAAAAATCGACCTCTAAGGGCCTCATAAATAGTTGCTCGATATTTTCAGCTCAACATCAACCTGATGTGAGTTTCTTCAATGGTACAATTGTTTTAAGCCAAAAAAAACTCTCTCAATTTCCTTAAACTTTACAGAAAGGGCTTTTCTTGCGAAGAGAAACTTCGGCACCTGAAAGCTTGAACAATCATAAATGGGGCCCTAAGTGTCTACCATGTATAAATGGTTATTGTATAAATGGTTAAGGTGTTTCCTTTTCGCAGCATTTCTAACCCATTAATTGTGTGTGATGAAAAGATACTCCAATCATTCCCTCTAAAATACAATGTGGCTGTTTACATCACAGTGACTGTGACTTACAACAGTTTCTGCAAAAAAATGGCCAATATCAACATTTTTTTCTCTGCAAACTGCTTCCTCTGTTCCAGAATGGTCCCAATAATTACACCGTTGCCTGCGTTCAGCAGAGCTATTTTCATGCTGAGAGGTAGAAGGGGAAAGCACATGGCACTCCTGCACCCCTTAGTTTTCTTGCACTTTTGTCCATGGGGTAGTAAATGCCTCCTCATATGTTTCAGTGGATTTTGCTCCATCAGCCAGTAAAGGTTAGACAGCCATGAAATGCATGGCATACATTTGACATACCCAGTGCTCCATCTGCATTTCATGCACCAAAACCTTCTCTTTTTCATGACACATCAGTTACAAATACAATAGACACAAAAAACTCTTCTTTTGTACTTAAAATGAATGCATTTATTGTTGTGTTTTGGCACATTGATGTTGCAGGCACATTACACTGAACCAAATAGTCATCCAAAAGAATGAAAGTGAATCATCACATTTTTTTAATTCACAAATTACCGTTACAATAAATATGTAGAACAGCTCTCCAATGTAAGAAATATATTTTAGACTCGACAGGTTATTTAAAGAAGCATTTTCACTTAAAATAGATTATATATTCGGTGGCCTTTATCATTCAGAGCAGACACGGCCCCTTGCTGGGCCATACCATAACTGTATAGGTGGAGTTAGTGACGATCAATCAACATTCACAGAATAAGCTGCTCAGTATTGTCCAGTTTCAAGAAGTGATTTGGTGTATTTCTGTAGATTTTTTATAAAAATATCAATTCTTCAGCAAGTTCAACAAGTAGAACACTAGTCAAGATTATAAGGATGAGCTTTCAAAGGATTCAGAAGAAGCAACAGGCAAGTTCCTTTCCAATAGTCCACCTTGACCTCTTTAGAATATTTTACTTAAAACATGCTATGATATAATAATTCCTCTGTGCCAAAGATAAATATCAAGAGGTGATCTAAGAGCAAGGACTGGCATTGAGAAATCTTTACTTATAAAGTAAGCAGACCATGTGACCACTGTAGGGCCAAAAAGGGATGGGGGTAGAAGTTGGTTAGTGGGACACTGACTGATAATTAGTTTCAAATCATGGAGTTTGGAGGTCCCTAATTTGAATTGTCTAAGGAGCTGAGTAACTAGTGCATGAACCCTCAAGTACCAGAGATTGTAGCATATAAGGTGCTAACATGAATGGTGCTGTAGATTTTAGGTTACATATAACCATATGTAAAGAACAAGTATTGCATGATTATTGGTACATGCATGGTGGCCTGCCAATTCAGACAATAAAAAGGTGGCTATGCACTTGCTCCATCCATTCAGCCTGCTGGATGAATGGTTGGAGAACCTACACAATCAGCCCTTGGACAACCTTTAGAATATAATGTCTTTTGTATCTGCCATTGTTTTCTTATTATATCTTCCTACCAAGATCTACTGGAAGGGTTGTCACCTTACTGCAAAAGGACCACCCAGTTACGACCAGTAGCTGTTATACTGTCTTTGCCGAGGCAAACAATATGGCAGATGTGTCAATACAAAGAGGTAGAGAAGGATTATTTTGTTCTCCCCATTTGTTATCTAAGAAAAACTCAACTAAAAAAAACTAAAGCCTACCTCCTAATCCTCATTATTTATGCAGAATGTCATGCATATTTAAATGAGAGCTTATTCAAACCAATATCCTAACATGCTGATATAACGATGTATGAGATGTTTATTAATTCCATCAGTGTTTCAAAGACACTGCTCTTTCCAAACTGCCACTTTCCAAAATATGGGAAATTATAGAATTAATAAAAGAGGTTTAATGACCTCTCACCTTTAAACAACCATTATATACACTTCAATTTTCATGCTGCCTTGTGTTCATTACATGGGAATGCCTAAATTGATAAAGTTTGATGTTATTTCTCTGTACAAGATATGAGGAAATTCCGGGGGGTTTCTGCTAATGCTAAACCTGAAGAATTCTCTCTTCAGCTATTTAGATCTGGTCGGGCCTCCAATTCTGTCACATCCCCTCAGCCTTGGCACAAGGAAACTGCTCTACTGGCTTCTTGTAAGGGTATTATAACACAATAGGAGGATTTTGGGAGGTCAAGGAAGAGTAGGATTGTAACTAGCATGACAAGTACCCATGACTATAATTTAAACATGTCCCAAGTGAATTAGCTATTCTTTTACTATAATAAGTCAATGACTATGGCACATATTTAGATGACTGATATAGATGTCAGGTCTCATATTCATAAATCAGTCATGGATTGCCCATTGCTGACCTGTAGCACTTCCCAGTCAAGTGAAGTAAAGAGCTAGTGATGTTTTATAGCGTCAACACTCAACTACGACCATAACCTTTATATGGTTTGCATAATATGAATTTTTCAACAGCAAAATACAATATATTTTTGAGTAAAACTGATTAATTAATTGATTACATGTATGTTATATAATCACAAACAATTCCTCTTAAATAAAAAAAAATGAACATAAAAAGGGAAAAAAAGTTTAATGTACAAAACAACATAAACCCACAACAAAAATCAAAGCAACTTTTCCCTAACAGCAACCTATTGTGGACTTAAATAAGTCTATCAGTTTATCCCTGTCTGCCATTTCATATTTCATTTTATGTACACAGGCAATATTTTCCAACACCACAGCCCTTTTTATCCCGAATGAGTATTTATCTTGATCCTACTATCAGTACAAAATGTTTGTTTCCCAACTGAATCATGAGCATTTCCCCCATTTCTAATTTTGACATGACCAATTGTGACATCAACGGATGTTATATCGCTGCTGAGAAATCCCCCATTGTGACATTGACCTGATGGGTAAAAAAAAAACAAATGGGTTGAGGAAACCATTCCATATATATTTATATAAACAGTATTGCCTACCTCCGTGGCTTTCAGTTCCCTCATCTCATTACATATATCTTTGTACATGTGCATATGTCATTATTTCACAGTCTAATATTCTTGTTCCCATGTGCTTTTGTTCTAATACACTACTTACAACCCTAACAAAGTTCTGATACAGTCTTTTACAACAGTCAAACAAGCTGCTCGTATTGTCCATAAAACTCCTATCTTTGTAGTTGTGTTTATATAATATCTTCAGTATAGTTCATGACTGTATCATCCATATCAAATCTAATGCCCTTTTTATATTCGTTAAAGGGATACTGTCATGGGAAAAAAATTTTTTTTCAAAATGAATCAGTTAATAGTGCTGCTCCGGCAGAATTCTGCACTGAAATCCATTTCTCAAAAGAGCAAACAGATTTTTTTATATTCAATTTTGACATGGGGCTAGACATATTGTCAATTTCCCAGCTGCCCCAAGTCATGTGACTTGTGCTCTGATAAACTTTAATCACTCTTTACTGCTGTACTGCAAGTTGGAGTGATATCACCCCCTCCCTCCCCCCCCCCAGCAACCAAACAAAAGAATAATGGGAAGGTAACTAGATAAAAGCTCCCTAATGCAAAATAACAGCTGCCTGGTAGAACTAAGAACAGCACTCAATAGTAAAAACCCATGTCCCACTGAAACACATTCAGTTACATTGAGAAGGAAAAACAGCAGCCTGCCAGAAAGCATTTCTCTACTAAAGTGCAGGCACAGGTCACATGACCAGGGGCAGCTGGAAAATTGACAATATATCTAGCCCAGTGTCAGATTTCAAAATTGAATATAAAAAATCTGTTTGCTCTTTTGAGAAATGGATTTCAGTGCAGAATTCTGCTGGAGTAGCACTATTAACTGATGTGTTTTGAAAAAAACATGTTTTCCGATGACAGGATCCCTTTAAAGTAAATTTATTACAGCTAAAAGACCCGGCTATCTCTCAAAAGAACATGCTAACATTATTATGCATAATTAACTAATGGTCTCCCTACTGAATCTAACGAGCAAAAGCCTCTTCAGAGCAATAAACTATAGTGCTACCGAAATACAAAACACAAAGCAGTGCAAATCAGATTCCAGCGATGCTTCTAGTGTGAAGCTTGCATAAAACGCATTATAAAGTAATAGATATATTTCCCCTCTTTTTTTTAGTAAGTTTTAGTTTTCCCCCTGTTTTTTAATTAAATTTTTTTTCTAAATTTGTCTAAAAATTGCTCCTTTAGACAAATGGAAAATAAAGAAAAAAGGAGATAGTGGGTCTTTAATGTTTACCGCAATCTAGGCAATCTACAAAAGTAGACCTATTTTTTGTGAAACTGCCTCTTTAAAAATATAGTTCTTTAGTAACTTTCACTAAAATAGTTATTTTGATAATAAAAATTAGACCTAACTCCCAACCACGTTCTGGTTTAATTTACTAACAATTCAAAAATTGTCTGGACAAAATCGTGCTACAATTTGAAACATGCAACTTTTTTGAATTGTCGGCCGGAAAACTCGAATTATTCGGATTATCAAATGAAAATTCATCGGATTATCAAATGAAAACCAGCGTCAAACACCAATCATGAAGGGACCACCTGCCACTGATGTTTTTAATGACTTTGACAGGTTTTAGCTGGAGTATTTTCAGATTAGAATTTTAAGCAGATTTGGAATATAATAAATCTTGAAAAAGACGTTTTTTTTTCCTCTAAAAATTCAGATTATTACCCCTTTAAAACTCGATCAGAAAAATTTTAGGCTTCTTAAATAGGCCTCTAAATGTGAACACCTTCTGCCACAAACAAGGTTGTCAGCTTTTCAAATGAAGAACAGAAATTAAAAAAAAATCTGAAAATTTAATTTTTGACATTGGAAAATAATTATGATTTTTAAAAGTGGATTTCTTTTTACTTTTCTCATAATTATGACTTCAAAAAGTCAAAATTCTGGCTTTTTTATATATTGAAATTTTGACTTTTAGGGGGCCGATTCACTAAGGGTCGAATATCGAGGGTTAATACCCTCGATATTCGACTATGAATTAAAATCCTTCGACTTCGAATATCGAAGTCGAAGTATTTAGCGCAGATAGTTCGATCGAAGGATAATTCCTTTGATTGAACGATTCGAAGGATTTTAATCTAACGATCGAAGGAATATCCTTCGATCAAAAAAAGTTAGCCAAGCCTCTAACATTGACTTCGGTAGCTTTTAGATGGCGAACTAGGGGGTCGAAGTTTTTTTTAAAGAGACAGTACTTCGACTATCGAATGGTCGAATAGTCGAACGATTTTTACTTCGAATCCTTCAATTTGAAGTCGTAGTCGTAGTTGAAGGTCGAAGTAGCCCATTTGATGGTCGAAGTAGCCCAAAAAAAACTTTGAAATTCGAAGTTTTTTACCTTCGAATCCATCACTCGAAGTTAGTGAATTGGCCCATTAAACTCATAATTATGACTTTCAAAAGCCAAGATTTAGATTTTTTCATCCAGACATGGAATTAATCCAAATATAACCCTATGCCCATCTAGGAACTTCTGGAAGTGAATAAAATAACGATGTATGAGATGTAAACAAAAAATAAACTGCAACTTTGCCGAATTCAGAAATACAAGGCATTTTTGTAAATTACATAGTTTGCATAGTCTTATCTTATTCTTCACGCGTTACGTAGGTTTGGATCCCATTGTTGAATCTGTAGATGGGACTTTGCTGCAGCCACAAAGATTTGTTGTTGGTTTATTCAATGCATGGCAATTTGGTACTGAAAATAAGGGAACCTACAGTATAATAGTATAAAAACTATTGACATATTGGGGCTAGAAATGTCTGGACCATGGAGATGTTTTTAGTTGCCCCTTACGCTAACCAAACCTATTTTAGCCAGTTACAAGTAGGTTGAAATTCTAAAATATAAATAAATAAAGCCATTTTAATTTTGCAGATCAGCATGACATTTTGATTGATTTGTACACTATGATTGATCGAAACTCAATATGCTAAATTTTTATCTCAACGAAACATTGCATTTCTACCTCCACAGAATTTTTCTAGGATCTTGTCGAGGCCGTTTTTTCAACAAAAATAATTCCAAGATATAATTGACTCAAAGCAAGTGTTTTATTTAAATTTCTACAAAGGGCCTATTTATTAAACCTAAAATGTTTCTGGTCAAGTTTTTAAAGGGGAAAAACTGATTTTTTTAGAGGAAACCAAAAACTAAAACTTTGGATACTTAAAACAGTCAAAATAATGTAGAAGTCAATGTCGGATGGTCCCTTTCATAATTGTAATGTTTTTTACCTTCAGGATTCTCTATAGTTCCGGGCTGCTTGCATTTTCATTCAATAATCCAATAAATTCAAGTTTTTGAGGCTAAATTTTGATAAAGTCGACCAAACTCAAATCCCCTTATTTACCAATCGTGCCCCATTTTATCGATTTGATGCTGGAATCGTGTCACTTTTTCGAGTTGACGCCCGAAAAACCTTAGTAGATTATCAAATGAAAACCATAACAAAATTTCACATTTCAAATTTCAGGAAACTTCAAGCCCAAAATAAAAAGTAACTAGGGACGCACCTGTTTTCATTTACATTCACATGAATCTTTAGGTTGGATTCAGTTTGGCTGAATTAATTAAAAATAATACAGTGATGGAAAAAAATCATACATAATGATGACTAATCGCCACTGTGACTTTTCCTATGTTTTTCTTCAAGTTTGCACATATTTATGGAAAATCTCAGTTTTCAATGCATTTTGAAGCCAATTTGTGTTTGTCGCAGTGTTGGACTGGGCGTCCAGCTAAACTCCTGGTGGGCCCAGGGTGCCAGTGGACTAAATGGTTGGGTGCTCACCCAACAATTGGGACTTGTAGCCTATACCATGGTTATAACCTATTTCTGCATGACAGAAAAAATAACTTAAATGGAAGGAATGACAGAGGAGAGTATGAAAAGAGGAGACAATGAAATAGTTTGGAAAATGGGTCAGTGGTCTAAGGATTTCGATTGGACCCCTAGTACCCCAGTCCAACACTGGATTGAAAAAACTTGATAATTTACAAAATTCTGAAAATATATTATGGCATTCTATGGAATGTTGGCAGGTCCCAGCTGACGTTATAATAATTCTTTTGCAATTCTTTTTCATTAAAACACACAAAATTGTGCAATGAAAATCAATATTCCAATTTTTATACAATTTTGTGCAATCCTACAGTCCTGACTATAGTTCAACAAATCAGCTCAGAATTCGTGAATATACAGTAAATTGAATATGATTTTTTTTTTGTAAACAGATGAAGCATTTTTGTTTACGTTTTGTGAAATTAGAGTTTGGATTTGGTTTTATAATTGTTCAAATACTTTGTGGGAGTTTCAGTCGATCTGAATCGACTGAATCAATAATAATTGTTTGGCTTTCAGATTACGTAAATATTCCAGTTGCTTTTCAAATTTGATCCTTTTTGCCCAAAGATGTTAATAATTTTCAACGTTAATGGGGGATACATAAATTGAAGCAAATTCATGGCTGCAAACTGTATCCCAAGAGGAAATATGTTCACTCATTGTCGTTTTAGTGAATGTTCATCAGCTTTACATTGCTAAACACTAACTAAACAACCCAGCAAATATTACAAAAGACAGATGAGAGAATCTACATTCTACGTCATTAAGTACATTTCTGTTCCTATTCCCCCCAATGAATATTACATTTACATTTTGGGCACTTTTATCAATTGGCACATTCTTTTTTTCTTTGTTCTTAGGCACATTGTGATAAAGTCAACTTAGTAAGTCCTTCTCGGTGCATTTTGTACAGCAATTTAAACTCTGCCGGAAGCTGGTGGGATTCCTGCCATTTGGTGGTGAATTTGGTTCCCTTTTTGTCATAATAATGGTACGGAAGGTCTTTCCCTGTGTTGGGATCCCATCCAAAGGGCCAAAAGCCATACAAGTGGATTTCTTCGCAGATTGAAGAGGCGAGAGTGTACATTAGGATACCAGTGCTCAAACGTTTAGGGGATAAGTGCTTGTTCTTCCAGTACCTACAATTAAAAAAGCCATTAGTGATTATCATTTTAATGCATTCCAATCAGAGTTTTGCTCAAATCCTTATTTTTGTGCTGCTAAGAAAAAAACTAAGCTCCACTGAATTACAAATACCATCTGTCATGAAATTAAATATCAAATTTAATGTGGATTCATGGCTAAATTTATTGTTGTGGGGGTGGGCTTCCCCCAAAACAGTAGCAGGTCAGGTTAGGATCAGATTTGGGAAAAAAAAAATTTGGCCGATTTGGGGTGGACTTGGTTTTGCCATTCTACGGGGCAGATTTATCAAGGGTCGAATTTTTAAAACTTCGAAATTTGATTTCAAAAAGACCAACCAAAATTAAATTGAAGGGTTTTTTTGGCCAAATAGGTCAGTTTTCGATCTAATAGGTCCGTTTTCAATCGAACTCAAATCGTACAAATCGATCAAATTCGGAAAATTTCGAAATCCACCAATTGACTCCAAATAGGTTCTAGGAGGTCCCCCATAGGCTAAAACCGCGATTCGACAAGTTTTAGATGGCAATTGGTCAAAGTAGAATTTTTAAAGAGACAGTACATGATAAATTTAGAATTCTTGAATTTTTTTCAAATTCAAATCGAATTTGGATTATTTCCTAGTCGAAGTACACAAAAATTAGCTCGAAATTCGATTTTTTAAATTTGAATTTTCACTTCAATCTTTGATAAATCTGCCCCTAAATGTTGTAGTGACCTTGTTATGAGTTAAGAGGGCCCTATCCAAAGCATAGACCACAAAGGGAAGCTTGAACCACTACTATAGAGGTGACATTGATACAGGTATGTGATCTGTTATCTGGAAACCCATTATTCAGAAAGCTATAAATTACAGGAAAGTTGTCTCCCATAGAGGAGGTGAAATAGATACAGGTATGGGATCCATTATCTGGAAACCCATTATCCAGAAAGCTATGAATTATAGGAAGGTTGTCTCCCATAGACTCCATTTTATCCAAATATTCCAGATTCATTTTTCTGTGTAATAATAAAACAGTATCTTGTACTTGAGCCCAACTAAGATATAATTAATCCTTATTGGAAGCAGAACCAGCCTATTGGGTTTATTTAACTTTTAAAAGATTTTCTAGTTGACTAAGGGGCAGATCTATCAAGGGTCAAAGTGAAAATTCTACGTTAAAAAATTCAAATTTTGAGCTATTTTTGTGTACTTTGAATAGGGAATAGTCCAGATTCGAATTGAATTTTAAAAAAAAATTAAAATATAAAATTTATCGTGTACTGTCTCCTTATAGCTTCAACCGACTATTTGCTATCTAAAACCTGCCGACTTGCTGTTTTAGCCTATGGGGGACCTCCTAGAACCTATATGGGGTCAATTGGTGGACTTTGAAAAATCTTTTTTTTTGTTTTTTTTTTGAAAATATTTCAAATCGAATTTGATCTTACTTTGATTCGAACGATCGAATACAGCCTATTCACACGCAGTTTTTTAAATAAATTTCGGTATTTATTAGAATTTCGAAGTAATGGGAGTTCAAAAAAACTCCCATTACGTCTAAATTCGACCCTTGATGAATCTGCCCCTTAAGGTATGAAGATTCAAATTATGGAAAGATCCATTATCTGGAAAACCTTAACTCCCGAGCATTCTGGATAATAGTTTCCATACCTGCACTGACACTAATAAAACTACCCTTCAAATACTTGTATCGCAAAATTAAAATAGCATGCAAATAGCGTGTTATGATTGATCTAAAAAAAGGTTTACTTTCTGGTGTTAGTATCCCTTTAAGGAAAGTTATTTAAATGCTCCCTTTACAGGCTAACACATAATGGCCTGTGTTAAAGGCCATCATTTAAATGCCCATGCTTGCCTTTTGATGCAGTGGAACCCTAGAGCTTCCACCACCCACTAAAGGGGTTATTTATCAAGCTCCGAATTTAACACAGTATTTCTAAGATAAAAATCAGAGTAACTCCGAATTCCTGAATGGACCTTATTTATCATTATAAAAAATTGGTTTGGGCAAAAATCAGAAAACTTCGGACCTTTCGAACTTTTCCGCAAAAACGACAAATTTTTTCGGACTTCTCTGACTTTTTGGCCAAAAATCCCCAAAATCATCGGATATCAATAGGGACAGCAGCGCAGACACTGGGACCTTCCCCATTGACTCATACAGGACCTCGAGAGCTTTGAGACGCCGGATTTTCAAATTCGAGTTTTTCAGACCATTTGACTTTAAAGGGTTGGTTCACCTTTAAGGTAACTTTTATTATGTTATAGAATGGCCTATTCTGAGCAACTTTTCAATTGGTCATTATTTATTTTTTTATAGTTTTATAGTTATTTGACTTTTTCTTCTGACTCTCTGCAACTTTCAAATGGGCGTCACTGACCCCTTCTAAAAAAACAAATGCTTTGTAAGGCTACAAATGTATTGTCATTGTTACTTTTTATTACTCATCTTTCTATTCTGGCCTCTCCTATTCATATTCCAGTCTCTTATTCAAATCAGTGCATGGTTGCTAGGGAAATTTGGAACCTAGTTACCAGATTGCTTAAAATGCAAATTGAAGAGCTGCTGCATAAAAAAGCTAAATAACTCAAAAACCACAAATAATAAAAAATGAAAACAAATAGCAAATTGTCTCAGAATATCCACATCATACTTGAACTTATCTCAAAGGTTAACCACCCCTTTAATAAATCCCGAAAAATTCTGATTTTTTTTTTCTGGGCTGAAAAATCAAAATTTTTTGGATTTCGGATATTCAGCGCTTGATAAATAACCCCCTTAAAGTGACACAATTCCCATATATTAACTGCAAACCCACACGGGCAATTCGTTCCCTTTTGACCAGGCGCAAGTGTGGCGGCACAATTACATTGGAATTTTGGGGGGGAAATGTATGTTACAGGTTAAAAAAAAAACTTGCCTAATTTCATCCAAAATTGCACTTCCTAAATGACCTACATACAGATTATTTGTTGTCCCTAGAACTAGAGTTGCCGTTGGCTCTGTGTTTAATCGAATGCAATTTTAGACTGCAGAAATAACCACAAAATTAATTTTTACAAAGGTTTCTGGGTTGGATAATGTAGTTCAATCTAATTGCAAGGTCTCGTGAATTTACATGAATTATAATAGAAATGTTCCATTTCCATTACCTTCGGATTTAATCCTCCCGAGCAAAGGAGAATTCTATATTCCCCCGACACTGTTTTGCTCACAATAAAATCCCATGCAGGGGAAGATTAAGATAATGCAGTGGCAGTGAATTGTATAAATGTAATCCATGTTATTATCTAGACAAAGGCATCTCTTTGGCAAATAGGGCTGTTTTAATTTTGTTTCTAGACAGACATTCGGATGATCCGCACCCTATGCAAGTTATTGCTGGGAGACACAGATGGAGCACTGGATGTTGCCACTTGCTTTCAAGAATGCCAAGGAATATTATTATTATGGCTTTAGCACTTACTCCATGGTGAATAATAAAGGCACAGATATTACGCTATGTAGGTCATGGGTTATTTGCAATGTCCTGTGCTCCATTTGTAATTAAATGAGGCTCTAAATTAGATGTGGATATTAAAGATTTTTAAATAGGCTCCGCTTTATTCTGCATGTGGCAGTTGCACAATTATTATTTGGAGGGCCTTTTGTTGCTCTTCAGTGGTTCAAGACATTAGTATGCATTCCTAGTTCAACATACATATAGGGGTACAAGGCTTTTATTTTGATGCACACACAGGAATTCATCTGGATTGAACAACATAGAGCAGTGTTTTCAGGTTTTTTGTAATCAAGCCCAAAAAACAACTCATAAGACTGCAGGTGTTTAAACAAGTAGTCACCCCGTAAGGCTGAGTTTGTCATTGACCCTTCCTGCGGATTTTGGAACTTCTGACTTAGGGGGTTTTTCAAACTTCAAAAATTTCTCACTACAGGTATTGGACCTGAAATCCAATGTAATGTAATAAAATGTAATGCTCGGGACCCAGGGCTTTCCGGATAACAGATCTTTCTGTGATTTGGATCTTCATACCTGAAGTCTACTAGAAAATCATATAAACATGAAATAAACCCAATAGGCTGGTTTTGCTTCCAATAAGGATTAATTACATCTTAGTTGGGATCAAGTACAAGCTACTGTTTTATTATTACAGAGAAAAAGGAAATCATTTTTAAAAATTTGGATTATTTGGATAAAATGGAAAGGTGGCGCTCCAGAACAATTGTAAATGACTCACCGAATAGTAAATGTGGTCCGGGTGCTCCAGCCCCAGACCCCCAGCTTTAGGGAGCAATACGGCAACAAATATGTGGAAAAATTAGGGCCGACCGTCACTTAAACGGGTCCACAGGACAAAAGAAAGTTAGTTAAAAAATATTTTTATTTATGCAAAGTTAAAAATTTATATTTGCATCTCCATCCGCCCTACGCATTTCGCACCCACTCAGGGCACTTAGTCATGGGCGCTGATGTCAGCCACAGGATATGAGCATTTATACAAAGAACAACCAATCAGAGTATACCCCTAAGAGGCTAGATATCAGGGCGGATGGAGATGCAAATATACATTTTTAACTTTGAATTAATTAAAATATTTTTTAACTAACTTTCTTTGGTCCTGTTGATCCGTTTGAGTGCCGGTCAGCCCTGCTTTCCCCACATTTTTGTTTCCAGGTAATGGATCCCATACCTGTATTTTTTTTAAACCACTTTTTTACTGTATCAATACATTTTTCCAAAAAAATCTGGTGCGGGGAAAGACTCGATAAAATCGTAACAACTCACTCTGAATCGTGTGATTTTTTTGGGATTTGACAGCCTAAAACTCAATTTTGTTTTTGATCATCGCCCAAAACAATGAAATCTTCATATTAATGTACAAAACCCAGCGCAGATTAGGATAACTTCAAGTTGCAAACGAGACATATGTCATTGACCTCAACATGATCTCAGCAGGTTGGAGAAGAAGTACTTTTTAATTTGGACTTTTAACACCATCGGAATTTAATAAATCACAAAAAAATTGAGTTTTTGAAAAAATTGTGTCTTCCCCTTTAAAAGTCTGACCATAAAAATTGGACTTTAGTAAATAACCCTCTATATCATCCAATGTAGATAGAAAACAAACATTCCAATATCCTATACTGAAAGAACTCAAATGTGTCAGTCCCTGCCCCAGAGGAGCAGAGATGGCCCCAGACTCTGTCCCACAGGCAGAAAAGCTAATCACAATACAGTTCAAAAACGCACCTCTCCCTGTGTTCTTCTGAAAACACGTTCTTCTACTGAGAACTAATACTAAATTAACTGGAAAATAAACTAGACAGATTAAAGGGGATCTAAACCCAAAAAATGAACAATGCAATGTAATGTTCTACTTTTAGTGGTTTCTGAGATATATACTATAAAACTATATAGAATAGATTTATCCAGTTTTAGACTGCTGAGACCAGGCTTTTGATTCAAGAACTCTCTTCAAATGCGCACTGTCCCCTCTTCCGTAACACCAACCTGCTCACAAATGGCACCTCCTCTGCTCAGCAGCTCTTGCAAGACTTTGTAGGAGCACTGCTGAGAAGAAGCAAATTCTCAGACTTATAGAGGAAGCAGACCCTGTTCCCTGGGCCCCCTGGGGGGATCTGCTTCCTCTAAAGTTACGCCACTGGCTCTCTTTGAGGTACAGATATTAGACAGTTAACCCTAGTTCTGACAATTCTCTGACTTTAAGAGAAAGTTATTGCACCAAAAGCCTGGTTTTTGATGAAACACTAGATCATATTGAATCATTGAAGGTAGAATGTGACAATGGTTAACTGGGCAGATAAATTGAGATTATTGTCACATCAAGGCTTGTCAGGCCATTAAAAGTCTACACTGAAGCCCAATTGTACAGGTGCCTGGAAATGGACACATTCAGGAATTAGTTGTTTTAACCGGTAAACCTGCCTGAAATAGGCCATTCAATTTGGGAAAGAAAGTCATACAAAGCTGTACCTACAAGTACATATGCAGTGATCACTGGATAGTCACTGGCCCAGTCTACAGGGGACACAAAAAAATAACACTCACTATATTAGTGGTGACCCGCTGAGACCCTGGAAAATCTTAATGAATTAAATGGTGCCTGGGATTTTATATTAAACCTCCACATACCCTGTTGGGCTAAACATTGTGCTCAAATATACAGTACATGATTTATTGCATGGAGTAGAAATGGTCCTGGGCACCAAACACTTTCATAAATATGTTTATAACAATGCCAGATTGCTATATTAGATGATGATAGATGATAGATAGACAGACAGACAGACAGACGGACGAACAGATAGAAAGATAGATAGACAGACAGATAGACAGACAGATACACAGATAGTTAGATAAATAGAAAGACAGTCAGATAGACTGATGATAGGTAGACAGAAAGATTACCAGACTGATAGAGAGACAGACAGACTGATAGATAGATAGATAGATAGATAGATAGATAGATAGATAGATAGATAGATAGTCAGAGAGAGAGAGAGAGTGAGAAGGATAGACAGACAGACAGACAGACAGACAGACAGACAGACGGTTGAACAGATAGAAAGATAGACAGACAGACAGATACACAGATAGTTAGATAAATAGAAAGACTGTCAGATAGACTGATGATTGGTAGACAGAAAGATTACCAGACAGATAGACAGACAGACAGACAGAAAGATTACCAGACAGATAGACAGACAGAAAGATTACCAGACAGACAGATAAAGAGATAGAGAGATAGATAGAGAGATAGATAGAGAGATAGAGAGATAGATAGAGAGATAGATAGATAGATAGATAGATAGATAGATAGATAGATAGATAGATAGATAGATAGATAGAGATAGAGAGAGAGAGAGAGAGAGAGAGAGAGAGAGAGAGAGAGAGAGAGAGAGAGAGAGATAGATAGATAGATAGATAGATAGATAGATAGATAGATAGATAGATAGACTGACATAGTAGATATATGAAAGATAGATATTGTATGTTGAGTTTGCCATAGATAAAAGAAAGACTAATTCACCAATCCAAGTGTAGGCCAAGTGCAATTTTTAGATGCAAATTAATTTTTTTCAAATTGCATCGTTTCCCCCCAAGTAGTGCCGGAATAGGAACGCATAGGTGTGAGCGCACAGTCCCTTACAGCCAGGCAGAGAAGAGAGAGGGGACCGGACAGGTACTTGCCTGGTGTCCCCCAGCTTTGTGCTCTAAGCACGTGACTCTGCTTACCCCTAGTTCCCTCCATGACCCCAAGAATTCCATTGTAATTGTGGCTGCACAGGGAGTTACCAATATGAACACAACTGCACATATATGCGTTTGTCAAGTCAACACTATAATAATTAATTATAGACAACTCAATCTTACCTATTAACATGCTGCATGATGTTTCCCGGCCAAGCTAACTGAACTTTCAGCTGGTCTCTGTGCTCAACAAAGAAGTCAACCAATGTCCTAGTAACGGTTGCAGACGTATGGAAAAAGAAAGCTGGGATCCAGAGAATGGCCCCATCGAGCTTCTTCAAACTCAAAAAGAAATTGTTCCGATCTTGTATAGTCAATAGATTGTTGTAATACTTCTCAAGGATGCTCGGATTGAAGGTTGTCAGGTTGGTCTTCCTTCCAACGTCTTTCTGGAAACCCTCGGTTGGGGCAAAGTTGCAACGAAAGACAAAATCAGCCTTGTCAATTTCAGCTCCACACTGGCTTTCCGTGAGAATCCCGCTGTTCCCAATGACGGCACAGATATTGTAATGTTTATTCATGATGGGAGAGGAGTCGGGGAGCAGCGATCTGAAGTTATTACTGACAGAGAAGACATATTTATGACTGGAGTAATCATAGTGCATTAATTGTCCTGTCCTTACACTGTTCTTGGTCAAAGAGAAGTTTCGGATGACATCAACATTCTGGAGAATCTCTCGCCTGAAAAAGAGGAAAGAGGTGCTGCTAATTCATCCTTATGAATATGGTGATGGGCAATTATCACGAAGAACTAGACATGGCCACAAATCCAAGAAATGCAGAAGAAGAAGAAGGAATAAAAATGAGAATGGCCTCGGTCATATAGTGATACAAACCAAAATAATTGTCTCAAGTTCAAACAGGAGATTTGTTTAATTGTTTTAAATTGATTATTGCTCAAATATTTTTTTATTGGAAAGAGAACAACCCCCTTTTAAGTCTATTACAAAATCATGTAAACATTAAATAAACCCAATAAGCTGGTTTTGCTTCCAATAAGGATTAATTATATCTTAGTTGGGATCAAGTACAAGCTACTGTTTTATTATTACACAGAAAAAGTAAATCTTTTTTTTTATTTTTTTTTTTTTTTATAATTTTGCATAAAATTGAGTCTATGGGAGACCTTCCGTAATTCAAAGCTTTTTGGATAACAGGTTTCCAGATAATGGATCCCACACCCGTAGCTATGTTAATGCTGAAAATAAAGTCTCCCATGCTCACGATACACAGATATTGTTGGGCAGTTTGGTCTGGCCAAGTGGTCTTACAGATTGATACTGTTCCATTAAATTGTCAAAATCGACGCTGGCGACATTTTCGATGCCGGCGACAATTTGACGCACATTAGTCAATGGGCGTCCGTTAATTGTCGCCGGCGTCGGAATTGTCGGCGGCAAAAAAACTTTAACGCTGGAGAATTTTCGTGGCAATTGAATTTATTTCACAACAGCAAAACGCGAAAATTCGCAGTGAATTCGCACATGTTGAAAGAAATCACCATCACTAGTTGTTTAGCTTTAAATTACATTTTTGTATGATGTAGAGAGTGATAGTCTGAGATCATTTGCAATTTGGTTTCATTCTTTATTATTTTAGTTTTTTTTTAGTTAACTTTTTATTCAGGAGCTCTCCAGTTTGTAATTTATGCAATATGGTTGCTAGTGTCCAAATTACCCTAGCAACCTTGCACTGATTTAAATAAGAGACTGGAATATGAATAGGAGAGGCCTGAATAGAAAGATGTGGAATAAAAAATAGCAATAACAATAAATGTGTAGCCTTACAGAGCATTTGTTTTTTAGATGGGGTCAGTGACCCCCATTTGAAAGCTGGAAGGAGTCAGAAGAAGAAGGCAAATAATTCTAAAACTAGAAGAAAGAAAAAATGAAGGCCAATGGAAAAGTTGCTTAGAATTAGCCATTCTACAACACTCTAAATGTTAACTTGAAGGCGAACTACCCCTTTAAGCTTTGCATTTGGATGTTCACATATCATTTTGTTCCTATTATGGCCTAAATAAGCACATATAACTACAAGTAACAGAAAAACTCCTCTTAGAGATCTGCCAATGCTTCATCCACTAGAAGAGCAATCAAGCAGACGAATTGTGATCTAAGGCAATGGGCACACAGACTGTTGGCTCCGGCCATTGTCAGGCTGAATATTTTTTGAGAAGAAGATTTGCTCAGTGCCCCAGTTCCATTGATTTGAATCCGATCAGCTGGTGTGAGGTCAGTATTTGGTCGGACCTCAGCCTGTGTATGAGCGCACACAGACTGATTCATCCGATTCAAATCAATAGAACTGGGGCACTGAGTAAATCTTCTGCTCTTTCATACACAGTACATACCTTTTTATGCTCCATGCTTCCACCCTCCTTAATATATTCTGCCTTAATTCATTTCCCTGGTGCACCTCCGTACAGTTAACAGCCACGGGCTGCATTATAACCAATTAACTTCAAATGGTGTTTTACGCAGGAATGCAATTCCCAGTTCTGTGATACACAGAGGTGCCATAGAGGAAAATAGATTTTCTGCAGTCTCCTCAGTGGTGGAGAATCTTTCTGGAAAAATACAGACCTACTAACAGCATAATGCTCTGACTTATAATGGTTTATCCCCACAGTCTCTTAGTAGAAAAGGGCCAATGAGCTATAAGACCTAAGACAAGATTTGCACCCCGTGGTCCCACCACACCATTACCTCCCTAAGTGGCAGCCACAGACCAGCTGACACAGAAAGGGGAGAGAGAAGAAAATGATCCAATGATGAGCCGCTCAGCTACCATGTGATGCTGTATAGACCTGAGCTGTAACTATATTCAGGTGGCTGCCCACACTGAGCCCACTCCATCTCTTATGTTTCCTTTTTCTCCTTACAAGAGCCATTACTCTATGACCAAGGGTATTATCATAAGGGGGGGTTTCAAGTGCAGGCAAATCTATGGGGTGTAGGTGGACATGGGACACAACTGAGCAATTTCAAAGAGTGAGTGAACAATTGTGACGCTATAGGCAAATATAAGTTGGGTCTAGAGACAATCAATCCCCTATGGTCATGAATGTAATGGTGGGCATTTGTAGACAAAAAAATAGCAATTAACACAAATCAACAAATTTGAATGCTTTGCTAGAAAATGCTTTCCTTTTTCTCTGTAACAATAAAACAGTAGCTTGTACTTAATCCCAACTAAAGGTGGCCATACATGGATAGATCTGCTCGTTTGGCGATGTCGCCAAACGAGCGGATTTCCCTCCGATATGCCCACCTTGAGGTGGGCAATATCGGGCTGATCCGATCGTGGGCCCTAGGGCCCAACGATTGGATCCTAGCGTTCGCAACCGGGCAGTCGGATCGCGGGACCGCATCAACGAACAGATGCGGCTGCGATCCGACGGGATTTTTAACCCCATCCGATCGAGATCTGGCCAACTTTCGGCCAGATCTCGATCGGGGGCCCCCATACACGGGCCAATAAGCTGCCGACTCGGTCTGTCTGCAGCTTTTATCGGCCAGTGTATGGCCACCTTAAAATATAATTAATCCTTATTGGAAGCAAAACCAGCCTGTTGGGTTTATTTAATTTTTACATGATTTTTAAGTAGAATTAAGGTATGAAGATCCAAATTACTGAAAGACCCAAGTAGAATTAAGGAATGAAGATCCAAATTACTGAAAGACCCTTTATCTGGAAAACCCCAGGCCCCAAGCATTCTGGAAAACAGGATTTTCTAGTTGACTTAAAGGACAAGGAAAGTTAAACTAAAGAAGTAGCTAGAAATGTTGTACATTATGTTTTGTGCTTCTGTACCAGCCCAAGGCAACCACAGCCCTTTAGCAGTAAAGATCTGTGTCTCCAAAGATGCCCCAGTAGCTCCCCATCTTCTTTTCTACTGATTCACTGCACATGGTCTGTGCTGCTGTCACTTAGGGACCCACTCACAATATAAAGTACACATAGAATAGAAATGTCACAATATAAGGCTGATTAGTAATTAATACAGATAATTACTACATGGCAGCACAGAAACCAGTGCAATGAGCATCAGAATTTAATAATCAGCAAACCTGTAGCATCAGCTTATATTACAGGGGAAGCTCATTTTCTGCTGGATAATTAGTGACGAGCCTTAAGCTTAGCTTCTCAACAGCCAATCAGAGCCCACTGAGCATGTGAGTGTCACAGACACTTTCCAAGATGGTGACCCCCTGTGACAAGTTTGAAGTCCTGGATCATTGCTGCTATTGACAAGTTGAAAATTTAGCCTCGTGCAATAAGTTCAGTATATACAACAGCCATTGTTATACCTATTCATTTATAGGGTGTAGTTCTCCTTTAAGCTGGCCATACACTATAAGATCGGCTCGTTTGGAGACATTGCCAAATGAGTGGACCTTTCCCCGATAAGCCCACCAACGCAGCGCTATATTCTGAACGTTCGTCCCTAGGGCTGTACAATTGGATTACAATGGGGAGCAATGGGCTCCGATGGGTCAATCGCCTGAAAAATTAAACCTTCCCGTTCGATATCATGGCCAGATATCGATCGGGAAGACACGTTGGAAGCCCCATATACAGGCAGATAAACTGCCGAATTGGTCTAAAGGACCAATATCGGCAGCTTTAATCTGCCCGTGTATGGCCACCTTAAAGCTATGAAAATACAAATTAAAAAAAGAACAATTTTCTGGAAAACCACAGGTCCTGAGTATTCAGGATAACAGGTCCCATACCTGTCTGTACTGGAGTTCTGCATTGGTCAAAAACAATGCATCTTGTGCCCAAAATCAAACACAGTGGATACTGTTGTAATCGACTCCTTATATTTGCACTGGTTACGTTTAAAGAAAATTAAAAAAAGAATACTGTTAGAGTTTATGCTGGTTTATAAATGAGTGGCATAATGATTATACGCAGGACTTACCTCTGTCGTGCAAATGCCGTCTTGTTGAACACCCACTTGGCAGGCTTCTCTTGCAACTCTTGGGTCAGGGAATTAGAGATTGGTACAAACGAAGGGTCTAAGAACTTCATCGCAAACTGAGACCTGAGAATAAATCATCATATTAACAAAGACTATTTGGAAGGTTCTTCCTCCAGTATTGACGTGTGTTACACGCAGGACATGCAAATTCATTTGTGTTCAGGGACAACAGAGCAATTGTGGCCTCTAAAAGCCGTGAGTGTAACTATACAAACCTTGTGATTTATAGCTTCATTGACGTTGCTCAGGCAACAACAACAACATCTATCATTTTTATGTTGGTTCTCAATAATTTAGCATAGAAATATCTGCTAAATATATTCATGCGTTTATAGGCGTAAGATTTTGTCTCACAGTTCTCAAATCACAGTAAAAAAGGGATCACCTGTCTCCTCCAATCAAAATATTAAGACATATTTCAATATTTAACGGCAAAATTCACTGTTACAGAGAAAAACTATTATTTTGTTGACTGATACAAAATGAATGAAGACATAAATATACACTGATTCCTTGTATAAGGGATAATGTACCCCCTACTGTAAATGATAAGGATATTAGTCACTGAGGGGTTGTTCTGTGACCATATAAAGACACAAGGCTGCAGGCTGAGTTATACAGGGAACTCTGAGTATCACTCATGTATTATAAGGGATAATGTACCCCCTACTGTAAATGATAAGGATATTAGAAGTCACTGAGGGGTTGTTCTGTGACCATATAAAGGCACAAGGCTGCAGGCTGAGTTATACAGGGAACTCTGATTATCACTCATGTATTATAAGGGATTATGTACCCCCTACTGTAAATGATAAGGATATTAGAAGTCACCGAGGGGTTGTTCTGTGACCATATAAAGACACAAGGCTGCAGGCTGAGTTATACAGGGAACTCTGAGTATCACTCATGTATTATAAGGGATAATGTACCCCTACTGTAAATGATAAGGATATTATAAGTCCCTGAGAGGTTCTGTGACCATATAAAGGCACAAGGCTGCAGGCTGAGTTATACAGGGAACTCTGAGTATCACTCATGTATTATAAGGGATAATGTACCCTCTACTGTAAATGATAAGGATATTAGAAGTCACTGAGGGGTTCTGTGACCATATAAAGGCACAAGGCTGCAGGCTGAGTTATACAGGGAACTCTGTATCAGAGAGTATCACTCATGTATAATAAGGGATAATGTACCCCCTACTGCATTTGGAGAAAAAAGCCGCCATTAGAAAAGGCCCATTGAATTTAAAGCATTAGGACAAAAAAGTCACCATAAGAAAAATACCCATTGATGTTAATGCATTAGGAGAAAAAAAGTCGCCATAAGAAAACACCCATTCACTTTAATGCATTTGGAGCAAGAAAAATTGTTGAGCATGTAAAAAATTGTCACGCGTAAAAAAATATTGAAGCCCATTGACTTCAATGCGCAATTTTTTTCCCAGTTTCGCTAATTATTCAGCGAAATGGGACAGATATGCTCATGACTAAATCTTTTCACTCCCCTTTACATAAACCACATTACCTACATCAATTCTGACCAGAAAGCAATCTATATCATTTAGTTCATCTGTGTGAAACCACCAGAGTTGTAATTGTTTTATTTAGCAAAAGGAAACAACCTCAGCTAAGGTCTGGAATATAGCATGGTTACCACTTTTATGGGCTGTCGGTTACTTGACCTATGGGCTTGCAATCTTTTACACAACTTGCACCATGCATATACAGAACTGACGTTTGTAGAATATTAAACTCCAGTAAACCAGAAAGGGTTGAGTCTAGACTAGTGCTGTTACCCTGGAAAATGATGGTCACAGTAGCTGGAAACCTTAGCATGTATTCTACTGTCATTAATGTGCTAGTGAATTGCTACATCTCATATAACTATATATAATACACAAAAGCCATGAATATCTTGTAAATTATATCCTTATAAACGGTGAGTTCTGATGTCATTTCTGTCACATGACTCACTGAAATTTGTGTATTATAATAAATAAAGTACCCCCAGTTGCAAAATATGAGGATATTAGAAGTTACCTCCGAGTTCCATGATTTGTATAAAAACACTCGGCCTTCGGCCTCGTGTTTTTATATGGTCATGAAACTCCTCGGTAACTTATAATATCCTTATATTTTACAAGAGGGGGTACTTTATTCACTATATATTGCAGGGATGATCCATTTTAGCACAATCAATGGTCACAATCAGTTATGGTTTTTTCTTTTATATACAGTCTAGTTACAGTTTCACTGGCTTCAGAGCAGTTGTTTCTGAACATTTTTGAGTCAAGCACCTTCTTTGCTGTCTAATATTGGTGAAAGGTGCCCCTACCCCATAACATAAATACAAATATATAAAAATATTTCTGTGTCAGTTGTTCAGACATGGTGCAGATTTATAAGCGAAATTAAGGAGAAGTCACTGGCACACAAGGGTAACGCTAGCAGGGCAAGTCCTTGCAAGATTTTTGTGGAAAATGCAATCAATTCTCCTCAATTTATAGCCCATTTGACAGTTTTCAGGGGTATCCAGAAGAGTATATATCTATATACAGTGTGTAAATATATA